>NW_027286069.1:72754124-73036624 GCF_022747635.1 Hetaerina americana | reverse complement strand
ATAACAGTCCCCGTGTTGTCCATCATAGGGAGGTATTAAACTAAGAAAAGGTCCAATTCAGTGGAATCTTATGGGATGAAATAGGACTCTTGTGAATAAATATTTTAAAAATCATTTCAGCACTTGTTATTGGTGGAATTGCATTCACGCAAAGGGCTGACGAAATTGAATTGCAACATTGAGGCTGACGAAATTAACCAGAAAGTTGAGCGATGACATAAATGAATGTGTTCGATTAATTATTCCGAGCAGAGTCCAGGCGTCTGCGGTGAAATTAGTTATATCTACTCTAACGAGTAAGTATGTCTTCATTCTCTTCTGGGCCTCCTCAGGCTGCATCTTTCTCTTTTCACAACGCCGCAGTCCTCATTTTAACTCTCAGTATGCAAAATTAATTCTTGAATCTGAAAATTTAAACCTGTTTTCTTAATTCTTATCACCAGCTCATAGCAAAGGTGGACATGTGGACATTAAAACCTGTTTCGAACAAGGTTTTTTGCCAAGAAGTACGTTGAAAACTTGGAATCTTACGTTTGTTAAGCATTTCACAGGTACCGCACCGCAACAGTAACGTTTTCCATGTGATTATCCATCTAATGATAACAATGATTTTATGTTCATCTCTCAATATTATCAGTTGAATGTTATCTCTTTTAAATGCAATTCGCGGAGTATTGCTCGTAATCGCTTTGGTTTATGTTTGACATTCGGTGCCCATTACATCATGGAGTTTTGTTCAGGTTTTTAATACCTATTTAAATTTTAAACTGTGAGTTCCACATTAATTTCAATCTTAAAAATCAATTAAAATTCTTTATTGCACTAAACTATAACGTTTACTTTATTCGTAACGTCTTTGCTAATCTATTCCGCCACCTAAAACTTTTAAACTAGACTTTTAAGTATACTTTCTATTGACATTGGAGATATATTTTTTTTATTCTGGAAAATTATTTTCCAGATATATTATTTCTACCGAATCTCTACCTCAAATGTTTCCATATACTCTACATTTTCTACATTTTTGCTTCCTAAAATGTTCTATAGTATCCCGCCTTTAATGTTTTTACACATATGTACGTAAACAATATAAGCATGAGTGACACTTTTCTGCATGAGAATTTAGTTTCGAGAATGTTGCATCCATTGTGACGTTGCCATGATCTACTTTAACGAATGCCTACTCTCTAAGTTTTGAATTCACATTCTACCTCTATGGATTGGCAAAAAGCTTGATTTTTTGGTCAAAATGATTTACCTATATCGCTCCACACTATTAAGCATGACGGAAGACAGTCAAGAAACTATAAGAATGAAATAATGTTATTTACATAATCATTTTTAGATGCACAATGAAGAAGCTAGATTGTGAAGATACCGGAAAAAATATTAATTCATTTCAGAAGAATCCACATGCTAGATTGTAATAAAAATGATTTTTTTTAAATTTATGTACCCTGCTAGCCACCGCTAGGGTTTGTGGCAGGGGCTGAATACACACCAGACTAATTTTTACCCAAACATGACACTACCACGGTCGGGAAATGATCCTCTATCGTTTGTGGAAAAAAGTCATCTTAAAGGAACTCTCGGCAATAGTCTTTTCGAGAAAGAGCGTCTTGAATTCAACACACTTAGGTCAATTAGCCATCTGATTTCAATACACCAACAGAAAACTTTCCTTCGTTTCCCCAATGCAATCTAAATACACTTATTATTCATTCTATTTTCTTAAAAACGGAGTGAATAGCAAGTTGCTCGACGCCTATTTAAAACTACTGAGTCATACTTAAAAAATTGGCTGGAACGAATAGCAGCAGAGGAGTAATTTTTCAAATAATTTTCCAGCTAGGAAACTTCCTGAGCGAAACTATGTTCACGTTGATTAATAAGTGGGATGCATCATTTTATAAATGCCACAAGATGACTTTCGAAAATCGCTTTGAGACCAAGGTGATCGAATGCACAATCCGCGTGCAGTCGCCGTTCACCTCTCGCGATGAGCAACGGCGGGCGTCCGTTCTTGCGACCAATTAATCATATGAATTATTAGCATTTGCTTTCAATTAATATTTCAAAATAATTAATATTTTTTTGTGGAACCAAGCTGCTTTGTCAAGACGCAATAACTTTCATATCTAATTCAGGAAGAACGAGGTCGCAGATAAATAATCCAATGAGAAATACTCGAAATTTAGTTTATGTGAATGAATAATAATTCGGCTCTGAATCCATTCTCATTTATTTAACTATAACTCCTTCGTGCGAGAATATTTCTAATGATATATGAGAGTATGTTTGCATATTTATGCGAATGAATAACATGCTGCAATATCTTTCGAAGCGATAAGAA
The DNA here is from genome assembly GCF_022747635.1 of Hetaerina americana. NCBI lineage: Eukaryota > Metazoa > Arthropoda > Insecta > Odonata > Calopterygidae > Hetaerina > Hetaerina americana. The sequence goes on along the minus strand of NW_027286069.1, from coordinate 73,034,271 downwards.
TGGGTGCATGCTCAAGAAGACTCAAAATTAACAGAGCTCGAGCAGGTATTAACAAGACAACATTTTGAAGAATTCTAGTCAACACAAACGACGATTTAAAACCTCAATGATGTCCAAAAAGGATATAATTTCTACCTGTGGAGTGATAAAAATCGACCATTCAATGCAGCCGCGTTGAAATTCCCCCTTACATAGGATTTGTGCCGAGGGCGGGGGTTATATCTCACCTTAATAGCGCTGCCTTTCTCATGCCAATCGTCGAAGACAGTGGTGGAGGATAAAAAAAATACTTTGCCATAGTTCTAATAAAGCGTGAGTCTGGCGACCTCAATCCGTGCAAAATGAAAGTCAGAGAGAATTCATTCCTTGAAGCGAAGGCACCGTCTGTAAGAGGGAGAAGAAAACGGTTCCGACGAGCACGACACGTCCGCACCGCGTCGTCTTTCGTGGGGAGGAGGCAAAGAAAAAAGCGCAGTCCGCGGGTTGAATGTGGAGCGTGAAAGTGGCTGCGGGAGACCCCGCAGACGCGATCGACACACGTCTCATCAATTAATTTTCCACGCGACACATGCACTCAAGGGTTGCAAGAGAGGAGGAATGGGAGAGAACATTTGGGTTTGCGCGAGGCTCGGCAAGATTAAAGGGGTCCCCGTCAGCAGGAGACGACGTGGGGAGCGAGAGGGAGAGAAAAAGAGACAATGAGATGGAAAGTAAGGAGGGTTGGAGGCGGCTGGTGACACGTGTCAGTGGAGAGCGGCGAGAGGTGGGAGGAGGAAGGTGAGACGGGGAGGGATTGAGATGGTAGGAGAGACTGACGACGATAGGAGTTAAAGGCACGTGCCGTCCATGGGAGTCGGAAGGGAGAGGTGGCTCAAAGGAAACGGTCTAGTCCGGAGAGAGAAAACGGTAACAATCCTGATGCTCTTCCAACGAAAGGGCTGTCCCCAAAAATATTCTATTCCTTGAGTATCTAGGAATCCTGGAAACTGTTACAAAATTTCGCCGTTCTTCGGGAACAGTCGTCCCCAGAAATAGTTCTTCAGGAGGGATTCTTAAACAGACGATCGATTAACGATGGAACAGTCTAAAACTTCTATATCAGACTTTTTGGGAGCTCCGCTTTGATACTGTTATTTTCACTATCATTTCAGCTCGCATTCTGGGACTCACCTCAGACCAAATCTCCAGCAAGGGAGAAGAAACGTATCTTTGAGATACCCAGGCCACCAAACAATATGAATCACCATAATTACCCTGCAAAGCTCAAATAAATCAATCCTAAACATAATAACCGTAATCAACCCGAATGTCGGTTTGGTAGGTGATGGTAGAGTTCACCCAGGACTGAAGCTACGTCCAGACCCGTCAATTGGGCGCTCAATTTAGGGAAGATGCCATCTTGAAGGGTGTCCACACTCGTTAGGCAGCGACAGGGCGCAAATGTAGGCACCTATTAGCTATACCCCCCCCCCCCCCGGGATTTAGGGCACAAGAAGTGTATCCTAAATACGCCATATTGCAACCCCATAATATAACTAGCAAAAGAATAATCGCCATTGCGAGAGCGTTTTTATATGTTGGTAAGAATAAAATTGGTTATTTCTTTAAGAGAGTACACTTATTTTTCCTCGCTGAAAAAAACGAAGGGCTCTTTTAAATCGTGGTGGGAAAAGGGTAATCCACACATCAGAGTAGTGGGGCCTTTCCTTGTGCCGGATACGGTTTCCCAGGAAGCTCGGGTGACCTAAAAATCACACAGCCCGAGTGGAGCTTAGGATGTCCTGATAGGCATGGCCGTGAATCGAACCTGGGCCCGAACCTAGATAGTAGTCTATCTGCAACTATGTTTGCCGAATAAAATAGTGGCCCAGATAAAGTATTATGAATCCATTTTAATATGCATACACATACACGGGGAGTTAAACTGATTGTACATAGTTCAAGGGCATACCAGGAAATTCATTTGTCTTTACATGAATTTATAAGAAACTGCGGGAGATGCCGCAGAGACATTTGCTTCTTGTTCATTGTGCACAATGCAACAATTGCTTAGTAGACAATGCGACAACATCAGAGTGTAAAAATCATTCGCCTTGACAGGGATCCGAAGCCGGATCCCTCGATGTCCGGCTGAGTGATTTAGCCAGGTTAGCTAACGATTTACACGGTTTATCTAACATTTTCTCTCTATATATATTAAATAACCCGCAAGCCGCCGAAAGGGCGCGTGGCGGGGGGTGTTAGGGTACCACTCGTAATTTAGAATAAAACCGCACGCAAAATCCGCAAATTCATACCAATTTACAAACACAAAATCGTATATATTCATGGAAAAACGTTGAGAACTCTCACACACGCAAATACATATACTATCAACTGACACAGATATGATCCTTCAGTCTACGCTACGTCCAATCATTTCCTGACTGGTAAATCAAATTTCTTTAATATTTCTATAGTGGCTTTGATTTCTTACTGTTACGATTCCTGATTGTCGGGGAAAGAATGAGTACTTGTATTTATCTGTACTGGAATTTATCTCCCTTATCTTATCTTTATGGTCTGATCTACCTTAATAGTGTGGGGCCATAATAATTCCCTTAGTGTCAATGTTAAACTCATTTGTTCTGAACCTTTCTTAAAGTCCAAGTCTCGCTTGTTCTCTTCGTATCTCGAGTGGCTCCTAGCCTAAATCCCCTAAGAGACCTGTCTCACTTGTGTTCTAATTATTACAATATTTAACGAATCCGGCGGATTTTCTCTGGACTTTATCTATTTCTTTTTGCCAAATTTTCTCCCAAGGATCCCAATTACTTGCGGTATATTCCAAATGAGGTCTAACTAGAGCAAAATATCACCTCCCTCTAACTTTCTCATTACATTTCCCCACCACCCGTTTAACGAAGCCGAGTTTCTTTAAAGCGGATCCGCGGATGCAGTATTCATCACTAGTATTTCTTAAAAAATATAAATTACTGTTCAGCTAGATTAAGAAAAATAGAAAGTAGTTGGTAGAAAATCAAATGGTGAGATATAATAAAATGCCTAAACTTTAGTTACCTTTTTCACAACTTGACTCATATATATTTTCTGATTCTAGAGCTCCGATTGATTTGAACCCCATTATGCCTTACAATACGAGAGAATATTTTAATTTCCGGGTGTCTATGCTTAGAAAAAAGAACAAATATGGAATTCACCTCAAATATGAGTACAATTGAATTTCCACGTAGAAACTTCAGGCCTCTATCCTACAATATTTTGATGTTGATGCGTATTATCGGCGCATAGTTATTTTTTTGCTTTACTTCAGTGCAAAGAAAAGCAAATACGTTTTTATCTAAACCGCACCACTTATCTCTAAATGGCTAGTCTTTTGGTTCATTTTGAAGAGTAATAAATATGCGTAAATTCACGGCGGGGGATCACTATTGTTTTCGGCACTCATATGTCCAGGGCAAATTCTCAATTCCAAAAGTAGTCCATTAGGTCAATTATTCTGAAATTAACGAAATTTTACCCTTAATTGGAGAGTAATTTTATTCACAAAGTTAACTAACCACTATTACTACACTATAATAAGTACTAACAATGTCCATCGCATTGCCATCTCAGCGTAGGTGACACAAATCATCTCATAGCATCTTCCACAAAACTGTTCATTTTTTTTGTAGATTACGGGTAGAAATTTAGATCAAATTGTGTCAAACAAGAGTGTTTATTTAGTATGTTCATCCAGTGGACTGTTTTAAATAAAATAAATCTTACCAGTAGCATTCCACAATTAAAAATTTCTTTGGAAATTGATAAACATCGAGGTAATAGATACTTTAATCCGTCTCGGTAAATTATCTAATTTTTACATATTGGAGGTATTTCATGACTAAATACGTGAGCATTAACACGTGCCAATAAAAAAAGTTAGTTTAGTGACTTTTTCGTATTTGGCGGTTTTATTCGATTTTTAACAAAGTTTGAAAAGCAAACGAATGTATGCCATAAGTAAAGATTTATTTTTAGGTAACTGGTGACTTGGACGTGAAGGCGGGATAAACCACGCCCCGAACTAAAGTCCTCCTTACGCCATTTCAAATCGATGTCTACGTGGTGGTAGGTACTTAGTCACGCCAGCTTCAGAGAGCAAATGATACAACAGTTTTTGTCAGATAAAAGATATAGTAGATGTCAGAAACTACAGACATGTGTGCTGAGCACTTTACTATGCCATGCGAAAGTGTAATGAAATGCCCGCTGATGGAAGAAAATTACTTTAAAAATCCCTCTAAGACTATGCTTCCGACATAATACCCGGAATACGGATAATTTTCAATAGTGGCATGGTATTTAAAGGTTGCTAAAGTCCAAATAAACTAGGCAATTAATTATGTTGAAACAAAAATTTGCAATTATTTATGTTCTTCCACCATATCACGCCTGAAACGTCTCTTTTTATTTGTCTCATTTGTCAGATGGATTTTATTTCTGGTGACAGACTTAGGTAACCTCGTTCAATAGCCACAATATGCTGTATCCCAAAGTTTCACAAGAGAATGGGATTTTTGAAATACCCGAACACACAATTCCCTCTAATTTTGGATTATTCAAACTTGAATAAGAAATATTCCATCATTAATAATGTAGCCACTCTAGCATCCTGCAAAATTTTTATCTAGCAGCCAGAAAATAATATTTACGAAGTATTGCCAATACCCACGACGCTTTTTCTATTTAATGCCATTCGCATAATTTATCACTAGCATGAACGAGGTGCATAAAAGATTCTTCTGTTGTAAGTTTTCCATAGGGCTCTCACATGATATTGAAACTGGATTTTCCAAGTCCTGTTGTTACGTATTACTAGTTGCGCGAAGGATTGCTTATGTAGACCGCTAAGCTTCATGTGCATGGAGCAATTTCATCGCTACTCGCCCTAAGTTTTCATTCAGCTATTCCCTCAAAATTTGCGAGAGCGGTCAAAAGTTGTGTTGTCGCCGGTTTCCCGCCAGCGATTATAGTCAACATTTTTCAATTCTTATCGTTCCTAAGTCCAATGCTTTCTGCATTTAGCGGGAGGGATTAAATATGCAACGCGAACACGTCATAGCTGACGGAAATTTCTACCATGGCTGGCTACCAGCTGAAAACTGTACCTTTGGTCCCTTGTAAACATATTTGACTTTAGCAAATAATAAATGAAATACTTAAACGAAATTTAAAGAAATGAGAAATAATAAAATCTACCGTTTTTCTTGAATACGTTTTCTAGAAAATTCGTTTTATTAATGATCGTATTTCTGTGATAGTGTGATAAATAAGATATTTCGGACGAAATTTGTTCTCTTCTATTCACAATATTTTATTAACCTCTTGATTTCATTGAATCTTCCATTTTGCCACTGAACCCACGATTATTGAACATTTTCTTAGAATTTTTTAAATACTAAGTACACGGATAGCATAGAAAGCGTTATGTGATTGCTGCTGTCGTGTATACCAAATATTTACAAAGATGGCTGACTTTAAAAATCTCGAGCCTTTTGCGCATTTAAAAACTTTTTTTTAGGAGCCATATGTGCAGTTTATTAAAAAAATGCATATTCTGCTACCTTATACATGCCTAAACCTGGCATAAGGTACAATGATCATTATTTTTTATACACTGCCGTGGTTTTTTATATTGGAGTAATTGAAGTAAATTTAAATGTGGTACTGAATTAATAATTTCTAAAAAAGTATTTCCTACGTTAAAACAGGGTTGATTTCCTTGAATTTAAAAGTAGGTCTCCTAGTTAATTGGGGTGTGAACCTTGAGCTATGCGAAAACTCAGGGCTAAGTCAAACTTATTACAAAGATATAAAGCGTGTAGTTTTGCATCCAACATTGGAGACATAATTAGGCTCCCGTAATTACATTGGAAAGGCCAACAATTGTTACAAAATTAGAGAGATTGTCGAACTGATGTATTCAAGTATTCGTTTTTCCCGCCCGCTAGTCGAGTAAACAATAAAAGGGGGAACGCCTAAGAAAGTAAAAAGTGCATACACGCTGTCGTAAATAAGGGTGTCCAAGATTAAATTCCCAAAAAAAACACTCTCCAAGGCTGACGTCCTAACACCCCCCGCCGTGCGCCCTTGGGCCAGGTGGGGTGTAGGTGAATGTATGTGTATAAATGCTTTTCTATTTGTGAATTGTCAGTCCAGAATGCGTGGAATACTAACCGGTAATAAGTGTCTGAATTGTAAGGGTGCCTGCCCTCTTTGTGCAGGTATTTGAATCGCTGCTAACCATGTAATACTCGCAATACATGTAGGCATGTTGCATGATCGGTGTTCGGTCGCCCCCTTTCCACGCGGTTTTTGATGGATCGCGGAGTGCTTGGTGCATGAGGAAATGGAGGGAATATACGTATGGTGACCTACCACCCCCTGCCACACGTCCTTGCGACGGCTTGCGGGATGTTATTATGTAGATGTAAATTTAACAATCTTAAACCGATGAATAATTTTACACGGTGGAAATTGCACATTTCGTCTATCTAATCCTTTGTTATTTTTATTGTTTTTTTGTGACAAATGATTCCATTCAATGTTTTTTTTCCAGAATTTCATCATATTGTGTGACGTCTCGACGAACATAAAATTCCAAGGAGACACAAGCCGTGAAAGATTATCTTACGATATGAACACGCGGCGTGGCTTCAGTCGATTCTTGATCATCGCAGGAAGGATAATTGTGATGCAGTCATTTTAAACTGCGCACCAAATGGCAGGAACAGGAAATATCCACCCAAAGAGTAAGCTTCGGACAAATCATGAGGACTCTGACGATAGGCCGAGTACATGAGCAATGCTTTAGAATGGCAGCGCAAACACGTAGCGGGGGGAGAGTGCCGGAAACTCTACCGATTTGGCGTGCGAGCAGGGACACCACGCCCTCTGAGGAAATCCCCTCTCCGTCACAAACTCCCCCAAAATGGAATTTTGGCCGAGGACCCGTTCATGTTGTACGTACACAGCTCCGGCTTTGGTATTGATTGTTCCCTTCCCACAGTGCCCTGCTCCCGTCCAAAAAGTTTGCTTTTCACCGCGACGATGGTGACTTGGCCTCGGACACCATTGTCCATAGAAGACGCAGGGGAGTTACAAAAAAGCACTCTGGCGAACCCACCGGACAAATGTGGCCCAGGTGTCGAAAACTGCGGTGAAGTTCCATTTCATGCACTTGCTGTTTGAAAATTATTTGGAGAAGTAACAGTTATTTCTTGTTTGGCAACAAGAAAGTTTTTCTGTGTGCTTGAAAGTGAAGAATTCAATTGGAAAGCGGCAAAACGATCTGGAATGCGTGCATTCATTTTTGATTTGCACGCCAATCAAGGGTATATTCGGGACGATATTTGGTCCTCCTTTTGCACCCTGCTATTTCTTTATTCAGCTACTTATACTTTTTGTTCTCATACACGCCGTCAAATAAAAGTTTGTGCCTTGCTTCCCTCTACCCCGATCACTCTACATTCTTTATTTATCTCAGTCTTCAACGTTGCATCTACATCTACGATACATAGAACCCCGCAAGGCGCCGCAAGGGTGTGTGGCGGGGGGTATTAGGGCACCACCCGTAATTCAGAATAAAACCGCATGTAAAATCTACAATTTCATGTCATTCTACAAACACAAAATCGTATGTATTCATGCAAAAACCTATACAACTCACACACATGCAGATACATATATGTACTATCGTCTAACACACACATGCACCTTAAGTCTACGCAACGTTAAATCTTGTCCTGACTTGCAAATTGAATGTCTTTAATATTTCTACAGTTACTTTGATTTATTACTATTATGATTCCTGATTGAAGGGGGAAGAATGAGTACTTGTATTTCTCTGTACTGGAATCGATCTCCCTTATTTTATCTTTGTGGTCTGATCTACCTATCGTAAGTAGTGTGGTGCCATAATAATCCCTTTAGCATCAATTTTAAACTCGTTTGTTCTGAACCTTTCTAAAAGTCCCAGTCTGGCTTGTTCTTTTCGCAACGCAAGTGGCTCCCAGCCTTATTCTCCTAAGAGAATTTATTTTCTTATTATAACAATTTTTAACGAATCTGGCGGATTTTCTCTGGACTTTATCTAATTGTTTTTACTAAATTTTTTCCCAAGGATCCCAAATACTCGCGGCATATTCCAAATGAGGTCTAACTATAGCAAAATAACACCTATTTTTCTTTCTCATGACATTTCCCCCCCACTCGTTCAATAAAGCCGAGTTTCTACAAAGCAGATCCGCATATTGTCCTGATATGTGCTCCCCGTGAAAGACGTGGTGCTAGTTACACAGACTCTCAAAATGTCCCTCGCCCACTTGATCTGCCTTCTTCGAATTTAACTCGGTCGTTGACCCCCTCCCCCCAACAATGTCAAACGCTACTTGGTTTGCCTTAATTTTTGCCCGGGCAATGTTCCCCAAACTTATCCACACCTAAATCTCAGAATCCTCCAATAAACATTAATTCCTTTTCTTCGATGATTCTAAATTATATGACGCCACATTCATTGCCTAATAATTTTTTACTAACCTAGCACTCACTCAGAATCCCTTGGATCAATCGTGTCTCTATTTTCCGAAAGTAATTCTTGATGTAACGACCCCACACTACATCCACAATTCATTATGCTACTCAAATGTGTGTAATATTTCAGCTTGTTTAAACTATGCTCTCCGATTCAAATGTTTAACTTCTTTCTACTATTTTTTGATTTAATTACTTTGTTTTATTACTTTTTTCTTTCAATTTATCTCTACCACATGCTTCCCATATTGATCCTTTTATGTGCCCAGCGATTATGGTATTGTTTTGGCTGGCCGGGTATCAAAATTTTATCTTTCGCAATTTCGACTTACTCTTGTTACCAACCTATTGTATTCCTAACCATGATCTATCCCATGGTTCTTTGAATCGGTTTGACTTCATTGGCCATACGGGTATACTTGTTTAAACTCCATTGATTCAGGCCTTCATAACATTGAATTTGGTTTGTAATTTTCCCTAATTACCGATTCGAAATTTGAGATGCAAAATAAACATCGTATTATCTTTCTTTAGTTTGACAGGGGTTCGTCCATCATCTAAATAACAGAATGAGGTCCAAACGAAATAAGCTAATCGGTTTCTCAATCAAATACATATTTACATAAGCATCCTTTGGCTAATGCCTCCTTATAGCCGTGACCCTTGACTGAAATCAACAAGTTATCAGGTGCAGTAACTTTAATGTAGTAATTTACGGGGATGAGGGTTGGCAGACGACACGTGTCACGGACAGCAGGAGAGGGGGCCAGAGGGGGGGAGTGGAAATGGAGAGTTAAGATGATGATTGGACGGAAGAGCTGAGAGAGGTGGGGGAGGTTGCTAAGAGGAAGGAGAAAGGAGATAGCGAGAACGCTGATAAGTCGGGCGGAGCGGCGCGCTGGTGCGGACGCGGCGAATACCTAGCTTCGCGGCCCGCGACGGCAGTGAATCGGAGTGATGGTGGCGGCGAAGCAGCACACCGAAGAACGGATGGAGGCCAAAGAATGAGAGGCCAAATACAATGTTCCAAACCACTCCTTTCCGCATGAAGTGCACGACTTTTCAGATTCCGGGGAAATGGAACGGTGCTCTTGGAAACAGTCCTGTAAGGACGTTTCCAAGGGGACGATAGCAAAAATTCCCCAATGATAGCATCACCATGGTTTACCGACTCGAGTAATGTGTGATTCAGTTTTCGTTCTATCTTTCCCTGACGCTCGGAATTATATTTTTGCCCTGCGGCCACGTGACATCGATGAGGAGGAGGAAAGAAGTCTACAATTGAGAAGAGAATCATTTTTTATGTATATTTATTTTGAGTGAGAGAGAATAGCAAGAGAAGATGAGGAATCGACAGAGAGAAACCAGTCGACAGGGAGAAACGTATTAAGACAATGATGAAATATATGTATACTATAGCAAATATTAGACGACCGGTGAATGGATATAGTTAAATAACAGTATATGTTGTCTTTTTCTCATGGTTACGTAAAACCCTTTACGTATAATTAGTAATTTTACCAGCACATTTGTAGACTGAAGGGTTTTGGGATGCATTTAAAAAATACTTCAAGTTCATAACACCGCTTGTCTGTGTTGTTAGATGTAATATTATACTGATAATAATAATAATTGATAATACTATATTGTTGTCAAGTTGGATATTAGCCCACGAATGAGCGAAAAATCATTCAGCGGCTTCTCTCAAACAAAAGATGAGGTGGTGGACCACAAAATACCTACACGAAGCAGTGTCGAAGTAAACTTTATTTTATGAAGCCACGGTGGAGTAATCCTGCAGTCAACCCTTATCATTCGTGTAATGACTGCGCATGCAACGGTTACGTTTATTAGTTCCTCGAAATGTTTTATATGACACTCTAACCTGAGTCCTCACAAATAGTAAAGCTACATTCTCATGCATCCGTTTTAGCTTCGCCAGGGCCGCCGTTGGAAATAGAAGATGGCGATGAATCTTGCGCTTTTTGTTTTGATGGGAGAAGAACTAATGATAGCGTGCGAGCATCGGTATTCGCTGGCCGCCGCAACTACGGCGCCGCATGGACTGAGGGATTGGTAACTCCTGCGCAGGCTATCTGGGTCCTGATTGGCTATGCTGGCTGCGGCGCGGTAAAAACGGATAAAGCGCAGAATAAACCATTAAAAATAAACCATCCTACCTAAAATCTAAAACTACCCCTTGATACAAAGATTCAAGTAAACGTAAATAAATTCCTGCAAATCAATATCCCCCCCCCCCCCAAAGCCATTCATATTGCACAAAAACAAGACCAACTGTGAATTTTTAAGATAAATTTAGAGGAGAATTTGTTTCTGATTGTGGAAAACTAGATAAGAAAGAAATAGACCTGATTAGGTGAAGTTATACGATCGTAATAAGGCACAAAAAACTTCGAAAGTGCAACAGTTTTGAAACGATAAACTCCTCTCCCATCAAAGAACATTCTTTCTACAAAATTCGCCATGAAGATAACTAATTGTTCTGTACACCCTCAATAAAACGAGAACATGTTTATACGTTCACAGAAAAATGTTGATGACATAAAATTATATAAATAATGTCATGATTTGAGGAGACGTTTGCAAAAAAAGTCGCAAAACCGGAAAAACATTTTCCCGAAGATGATACCGAACTTCATATGGGCAGAAATAATCTTTCGGACAAAGAAAGAGGGTAACGACATCTCACCCACTTTACGTTGAGGAAGTAAGGAGTTTGAACTCTAAATCAAATAATTTACGCGATTTACCTGATTAACGTAATCCATAAATATTAAAAGGAGCACTTCGCAAATTTTGCGCGTTGTCCAGTCCTGGTGGATCAAGGGTCAGGGGTAGGTACTGTTACCATTAATTATTCCAGCTATAATGACAGTAAGCATCTTCAACGACAGACATACATGTTATCAAAATCTTCCTTTGTAAATTAAGTTATGTATTTTCTTGTCTCTCCCCTTCCTGAACCCAAACTGATAATAAACTTTTAAGAAAGATAAGAATAATATGAAATCTTTTTCCAGCCTCTCCATTTATCAATTGATTATCCAAAGTAACACTTAGGCTGCCTGCGAAATCAAAATTATTGTATGAAAATCAAGTCTATACACACGAGCCATGGAGTCCTTGTAAAACTGCCTTTACCTTTTCTTTGTGGTGGGAACTAATACCGATCTGACGAAATCTTCTGGCAACATTCCTAATTCATAAATCCTACGAATTAGCTTGGAAATTCCGCGGGAATGTCATATAGTATTCCAAAGGCCTTATTTCAATACAATTCTCTTAATGCCCTTTCTTTATAGTGATCAAGATTCCCTGAACCCAAGCTGTCCTCACCTACGTGATATTCTCTTTCTACGTCTGAGTCCGGGTTAAATATCTTCACCATACAGATCCTCTTATGCATATACAAACTTCCCATCTCTCTTGAATCTTTCCTGATTCCATTTATAATATTTCTGACGTACGAGTATCTTTGAATGGGAAAGGTGGATGCAGGGCATTTTTATTGGCGATTTATTGAAGACAGTGATAGAGGGGGGAGCCTTCGGCAAGCGAGGGAGAAGGAAAGGCATGCTAGATGGAATGAATAGAGAAAGGAAGTAAGTGGAGCTGAAGATGGATATATAGTATTGTAGTGTCATATGTCAGGTTGTGTTTTGTCGGGAGAGGGAAAAAATGTATCGCTGTTCAGTGTTTGCCAAATTTCAACCTCCATTTAACGGTAGAAAATCACTAATAACATTAATAATTCAATAAAATATTTGGAACAATGGATAAAATCCGTCAGCAATGAGCTGAAAAATACATCCTTCCGGTGGGTTCATAAATGAATTAGACGGATCGAATTATTCATCCATGACGAGAGTACTCATTTCACCCCTTTTAGATATGACTCCGCCTCGATAAAATGTGGGCGCCCAATTGAGAATTCTACTGGCTACGACTCTGAGTGAAAATTTGAAAACCGGAAACAGATGACCTAGTAATTGTATAAAATCTGCGATTAACAATGTTGGTACAAAAGATTTCGCAATAGGAATTTTTTCGCACGAACGCACAGCATACTTTAATTACGTCTTCAGTGTGGCGCAAGTGGGATATTTATATTTGTAAATGTAAAATCGTGAGAAAAGAACCACCTAGGCGGGAATCAAACCCGCGACCTCTGGTTGCAGGACGAGGACGTTACCCCGCTGCCACCGGGGCCTGCATTTTTCATCCGTTATTAATACTTCCACTTTATAATTTTCCCGGAATTCCGTCAGTCTTACCCAGGACCTTCATCAAAATGATTCAGCGCATTTCGACGTAACGCATGGCGTGTGAGTGAGTGACGAGGATGGGCTCCATCGCTCGAGGATTGCGTCATCAGTGTCGTCACTCGCAAATGTTGACGCCAAGGGCAGCGTTGCTTTATCCGAGGCATTCACTATGGCGCTGAGTATTCCTGTGATACTTCCCGCTACTCGCACGCATTTAAGTGGATTTATGAATGCTAGGACCTGATTGGAACTGTTGCTTGTACGCTCGCCGGCTAATATCGAGTATTTCAGAGTCCTCATGTGTAAGAACACGTAATTTAGGATGGAGAGGTAACAAAGAGACACGTGTGCCTCGATATTAGTGAGGAGGGAATGGTGGCGATTGGTTGTTGGTGTGATTGGTTTTGCCCGAGCAATTTCAAAGCCCTTTGAAGCAAAGTGTGTGCTGAATCCCGAGTTCTCACCTCAATGTTAAGCGCTGATTATGGGAAACAGTGAAGGTGAAACAGTTATCAAAGGAATATAGAAAGGACTATAGAGAGTGTGGCATGGTTTAGAATGAGGTGAGCAAGAAATGCGCAAAATTTAAGGCGTAATGGTGATTGTTGAAACCGATGGAAAGGCTTAGGGAGCATTCGCAATCGTACGAGGGGCCCTCGTAAAAAGAGGTGGAGCGGTGTATCAAATTTTTCGAAATGCAAGTAGCCTTTGAGATATGTATGGAAGACGAAACTGTGGAGCGGAAAAGAGGGAAATACATATATACTCGTATAATCATATCTATCATATTATATTATTATATATAATCTAAATAAATCAGGTATATAATAATATTATATAAGATGATATGATATTATATATGTAACGATTAATACATATTCATAAACAAATCTGTTGATGAGGAATGTGGAGGAGCGGGAGTAGCGGGACGAAATTTGTGTCATGTGGATTTCAATCATCAGTGTCAGAATTTCAATCTTAAGATAGGTTTACAGCAGCGTTAATGCAGTGTTAATTCCCTCACTTCTCGATAGCATTTATATTTTACATCCATTCTTAATTTCTCCCATGTACTTTTCTCTTCGTCTTCCTCGTGGTATCTTACCTTCCAATGTTCCCTTCTATAACATTTCTGGCTAATCAATCATGCCTCAAGGTGTCCCCAATCCATCTAGCTCTTATTTGCTGCAGAGTTCTCTAATTGTGTTTTCCACTTATGTTCTTCTATTTACAGCTTCCTCGTCCCTTACTTTTTCTATCCATTTACGTCATAATCTTCAAAATGGTCCTCTAGACTTTTGAAGACTTCTTTCTTCGCTGGACTACTTTTATGTTCCATGTCACTGGCTCGTAGTGTGCCGCGTTCCAAGGGTTTGGATAAACGGCTTCCTTTTGTGCGACCTTAGGTTCTTTGGGCATTGTAATTGACTCTTCTTCAATAAAGTCTTTGTAGATGTAGCTGTTGTTTCCTTGATACCGGCTGAACTTCCCATCCATCCCAATTTACACTACTGCCCAGGTAAATGACGGTTTCCACTTGCTCCAGTTTCAATCCTTCCTCGTGCCTTCACCTTCTCTCTTCCGCACTTCCAAACGCAAGAATTTTAGTTTTCTTCTTGTTGATGCTCATTTTATATCCTAACTTTCCACCCACTCCTAATGTCACAACATTCCATCACACTATCATGCAATTTCCAACCTTAGTGAATTATCTCCTTTAAATAGTTTCCTCATGGAGATGTGATTTGGGAACTATTTTACCCCGAGTATATTTTACTGGGAGGAATGCCACAACGTCATTTTTAATGCAAGATTGCATCTTCTAGAAAGATGAACGTGGCGGTTTCCCCTTGCATTCCACATCGACGTACTGCGGTCGTTTCTGTGACTTTCACTCTCGCCTTCAGCTGTGCCAGTTGATACCGGACCTATCTGCGCCATCTTGCGCCACCTTGATTTTCGCCATCAGTACCTTATGGTGAACCTGTTGCCTTTAGCCATTGGCCCAGGGTAGTTTTTGGTGTATGAGCACCTTATCTCGTTGTCTCCTTCAGGCAAAATAAGAAATTCCTTTACTTCCATACCTCAAAAACTTTTGACGCCCCTGAGAGTCGAACCGGGTATCTTAAGCTTGGCGGTGGGATCACTATCCTCGGGTTTCCTTCTGCCCCGTAGATTTCAGTCCGTCGGGAAAATTTCCGGGAAGTCTGGAGAGACGGAGGGGTAGGTTGGAAGGAGAATCGAGAATCGAGGACTCAATGTTATTTTTTATGGTTTAATTTCCTTTTGAATCTGACGTATTCTATGAATTCCGGCGAAGTAGGAGGCAGTGAGTAAGGTTGGGACTATAACGTCGGTGTGTTTTTTGTCAGATGAATGTATCTGGCAGGATGCATCTGCTTTGGGTAGGATTTTCCTATTGAGTCGGGGTATCGGTTTTTGCTAAGGGAGTGATGGAGGACTCCTGAACGTTGCTATAGGGAAGGGGTCTTATCGCATATGCGGCGGCCGCGACCGGATGGGGAAATGGCAGTGGGATGTTGAGCTCTGCAATATAGGGGATAATACTAGGAAAACGAGGATAGGACAGGAATAGAACAGGGATATTGGACGGGATGAAGGGAGGAAGGAAGTACACAGAGATGAAGAGGACTTTGTAGGGAGGGGAGGTTGTAGGGTACGATTTGGGGTTGTGTTTTGTTTGGAGATAGTTATTTGGTAATTGTGTCCATCCAAAACCTACCTCAACAGGTAGATTACCTAAAAATACTTGAATACTAACCAAGTTCGTCGGTTCTGCATTTATCTCTACTACTAATATTCTATCCGTTACCTGTTCTATGTTGACTACGCTTTTTCCTACCTCTTCATTTAATACTATGGCAAGCCCTCGTTGGCTCTCATCCCCGCCGCTGTATATTATTCTATAATTATCACTCCAGTAATCCCCGCTATCCTTCCATCTCACCTCGCATAGACCTAAGATATCTATTTTTCCCCTTTCCATCCCTCGCTTAATATTCTCCAATTCCCCTGCCCTCATCATTGTCCTAACATTCCGCGTTCCTATTCTAACTAATGTGGTCTTCTTCTTCTTCGTCTTCTGTCCTGCTGCTGCTGGTTTTCCTTTGCAAGGATTTCGTGGGATGACGACCGCGGAAGCCTTGCCTCCCCCGCTGCCGGGCACGACACACGGCCGATTGGGCGCGAGCCTCGTAGTTGCCAGGACTCATATTCTCCTTAGTATCCATAATTTAAATCTTGGGAATGATATTTGAGTTGGTTGCCCGTTGCCTTCCTCAATAGTGTTTTCAACGTGACAAAATCACTTATTGGCCGCCCCACTGGGGTCAGATGCCATTGCAGCCGCCTCACTGAGGAACAGACGCTGCGTGGACAACCTTTCGTCTGGCTCCTAACCTTCGATCTATGGGTGACCCTACCAGGAGCGATTATTATTACTCCCGCCAGCACAACTCTAGGGGTCATCCCACAAACGAACAAGCACTAACGGGGAGGGGATGTATTTCTATATATATATATATACAGGGTTCGTCCGGAAAATAAGTGTACTGAGCTCAGGAAAAAAAATTTATTACACTTTTACATATCTTAAGCTAATATTCCTCGAAATAGGACCCTTGTGAGTCGATACACTTGTTCCAGCGACGTTCCCATTCCTGGAACGCTCCCGCGAAGGCATCATCGGGAATATCTCGAAGACACGTCGTCCCGGCCTCTTTGACGGCGTCCAAAGTCCCGTATCGCGTTCCTTTCAAACTCCTCTTTATCTTCGGGAACAGAAAGAAGTCCGGTGGTGCCAAGTCCGGGCTGTAGGGCGGGTGCGGCAGCGTTGCCACGCCGTGCTTGGCCAAGAAGTCCGACACGACAAGCGCGGTGTGAGACGGCGCATTGTCGTGATGCAGCCGCCAGATGTTTTTGATCGCTGGCCGGACGCGGGTGATTCGTTTTCGAAGCCTTTCGAGCACTTGGACGTAAAATGCAGCATTTACAGTTAGTTACATATACAGCAGAACACTAAGACGACGATCAGAGTTCAGTACATCGCGAACTTTTCGCACATTTTCGTCGGTGAGTGTCGTTGATGGGCGTCCAGGCCGTGGTTCGTCGTCGACCTCTTCTCTGCCCTCCACGAACATCTTGTGCCACCGAAAGATCATGTTTCTGGACATGGCTGGCTCCCCGTAAGCCTGGTTAATCATACCGACAGTTTCGGTAGACGATTTCCCAAGCTTTACCGCAAATTTGATGGAATAACGCTGCTCCAAAAACTTCGGCATCGCGTTCCGTGACGTGGGTCGAGCGTGGAGGTTCGCGTTAACAGAGCTCCTCACAACACCACAGCTCAGAGCCGACTGCCTTTTTCAGCGTCGCTTGCCAACATACCCCCCTCCAATCGCAGCCCGTCAGAATGGTGCTGGGCGCGCCTGGAGCGGCGGGAAAAAATCAGTACAATTATTTTCCGGACGAACCCTGTATATATAAACACACACACACACACACATATATATATATATACTTATATATATATATATATATATATATATATATATATATTTTTTTTTTAGGTAATCTACCGGTTAAGGTAGGTTTTTCGATGGACACAACTACCAAACAAATATTTTGTGACTACTAACAAAACACAACCCTAAATTCTACTCTACACCAGGTCCCTCTTCATCTCTGAGTACTTTCTTCCGCCCTTCATCCCGTCCAACATCCCTATCCTGTTCCTTCCCTTTCCTCTTTTGCCCAACATTCTACCCTCTATCACAGTCTTCAACATCCCACTGCCGGTCAACACCCCCTTCATCCACTTTTCCTGCCTCCATAGGATTGCTCCCAACAAACACCTCTCTTCGCCCACCATACCAAGTACTTCCTCATTTGTTTTCTTCTCTGTCCATTTCACCTTCTCCATTCTTCTCCACACCCACATTTCAAAAGCCTCCAGTCTACGTCTATCCTCCTGCTTCAATGACCACGTTTCCGCGCCGTACATAGCTACGCTCCATATCAAAGTTTTTACGAGTCTTTTCTTAACATCCTTACTCAAAGTCCCCGTCATCAACTCCCTCCTCCTCGTGAAAGCCTCTTTGCCTAGCGCAATTCTTCTCCTTACGTCCCTACTACTTTGACCGTGTTGGTCCAAAACACTTCCGAGATACGTAAACTGTTCTACCTGCTCTAGCTTTTGCCCTCCTATTTTAATGTTAAGCTTGCCCTTTTTCTTTCTAGAAAATCGCATAACCTTTGTTTTATTAATGTTGATTCTCACCCCATACCTGTCGCACTGAATTTCCAATTCACTCAGCAATGCTTGCAGCCCCTTGGCTGACTGACAAACTAAAGCTTGGTCATCAGCAAACCTAACTGATTTTACGAATTCCCCGCCCACTTTCATTCCTACCTCTAGTTCTTCCCATGCCTCTTTGATCATTTCCTCTGCATACAGGTTGAACAGCAACGGTGATAATGGGCAACCCTGCCTTACACCCCTTCCTAACACTGCCCATCCTGACTCCCCGTTTCCCACCCGCACCTGAGCAGGCTGAGACATGTACAGGTTGCGGATTAGCCTCCTTTCCCTCCAATCTATTCCTATTTTCTGCAATATACTCATTAGTTTTTCCCAATTCACTCTATCAAACGCTTTTTCGAAATCTACGAAACAGGCAAATACCTCCTGGTTGTGTTCTATATTCCTCTCGATTAATAATCTCATTACTGCAATGGCATCACGCGTACCTCTCCCCTTCCTAAACCCAAACTGATCATCCCCTAAGTAATCATTTGCCCTACTCTCTATCCGTTTGTTTATGATCCTGAGAACAACTTTAGCTGCGTGGGATATCAAACTAATTGTCCTATAGTCCTCACATGACGTGGCCTTTACCTTTTTCGGAATCGGAACTAAAACTGCTCTCACAAAGTCTTCCGGCCAGATTCCCTCCTCATAAATGCTACGGATCAGCCCATATAGCCTCTTTCTCCCACATTTTCCTAAGCATTTTAAAAGTTCCACGGGAATGTTATCTACCCCCACGGCCTTATTTAGTTTCATCTCCCTTAATGCCCTTTCTATCTCATTGTCTAGGATGCCTGGACCTAAGCTGTCTTCCTCTACGTCATTTTCTTTTTCAATGTCTAACTGTCTTGGTCTGAGTTCTTTACTATACAGTTCTTCTTTATACTCCTTCCATCTCTCTTGGATCTTTCCTGCGTCAACTATTACCTTACCCGCCTTATCTCTAACTGTTAGCATAGCTCTTCCTTTCTTACTTCCCGATAACGATTTAACTTTGCTGTACAGCGCACCGATTTCACCCTTTCTCTGCAGACTTTCCATATCCTCGCACTGCGTCTTCCACCATGCTTCTTTTGCTTTATTTGTTGCCCGCCTCAATTTATTGTTCAATTCTTTGTACTTCATTTTGCCTAATTCTGTATTTATATTCTTCCATTTTCGCCGCTCATCCATCTTTGTAATCATCTCATCCGTGATCCATGGTTTCCTAGTCCTTTTAGCGTTAACGGTTCCAATAGTGTCTTTTGCGGCTTTAGACAACCCTTTTTTGATCATTTCCCATTTTTCTTCGATAGTTATAAGCCCTTTACCATCCTCCATGATTTTCTCTACCGCCTGTTTGTATTCATTCCTTTTCAACCCATTTAATGCTTCTACATTCCATTTTCTAACTCGCCGCCCCTGCCTTATCTTTTTGAAACGTACGCTACATTTCATAACAACTAAATTGTGGTCTGAGTCCGCATCCGCTCCCGGAAAGCTGTGGGAATTTATCACACTATTCCTAAACCTGTGTCTAACCAGGATATAATCTAGCTGATATCTTCCTGAGTCACCTGGCATTTTCCATGTATACCTGCGTCTTTTGTGGTGTCTAAACCAAGTGTTGGTGATGACTAACCCCTGTCTCCTGCAGAACTCAACTGCTTTCTCCCCGCGGTCATTCCTCGTGCCTAAACCGTAGTCGCCCACCTCATCACCATCTCTTCCTTCGCCTACCGTCGCATTCCAATCTCCCATCACTATCAAATGTTTCCCTGCTGGAACACACGCGATCATGTCCTCTAACTGATCGTATATCTTATCGACCTCTTCTTCCTTATGGTTGCTCGGGGGCATGTATACCTGAATAATAACTAAGTTCAACGGTTCTGCTTTTATCTCCACTAGTAGTATTCTATCCGTTACCTGCTCTATGTTGACTACGCTTCTTCCTACCTCTTCATTTAATACTATGGCAACCCCTCGTTGGCTCTCGTCCCCACCGCTGTATATTATTCTATACTTATGACTCCAGTAATCCCCGCTATCTTTCCATCTCACCTCGCATAGACCTAAAATATCTATATTTCCCCTTACCATCTCTCGCTTAACATTCTCCAATTTCCCTGTCCTCATCATTGTCCTAACATTCCATGTTCCTATTCTAACTAATTTTGTCTTCTTCTCCTGCGTCCTCTGTCCTGCTGCTGCTGGTTTTCCCTTGCAAGGGTTTCGTGGGATGACGACCGCGGAAGCCTTGCCTCCCCCGCTGCCGGGCACGACACACGGCCGATTGGGCCGAGCCCCGTGGTTGCCAGGACTCAAATTATCTCTATTGTCCATCATATTTTTCAAGGGAATGATAATTGAGGTGGTTTCCCGTTGCCTTCCTCAATAGTGTTTTTAACGTGACACCATCACTTACTGGCCGCCCCACTGGGGTCAGACGCCATTGCAGCCGCCTCACTGAGGAACAGACGCTGCGTGGACTACCTTTCGTCTGGCTCCTAACCTTCGACCTATCTGGCATGGGTGACCCTACCAGGAGCAATAATTATTACTCCCGCCAGCACAGCTCTAGGGGTCATCGGAACGCACAAGCCCTTCCACCACGTCAAGGTTGTAGTCCGGGGAGGGATATATATATATATATATACTTATATATATATATATACTTATATATATATATATATATATATATATATATATATATATAAAATATATCTTTGAAATGGAACTTTGGCGGGCCCTTATATCACAATTAAATTCTTAAAATATAAATAACTGTTTGGTTTTTAAAATTATCATTTAAGTTGTAAAAACTGCAATTCATAGTTTCAAATCTCAATTCCTATGCATCTTCGCGATCGCCATATAAATCTTTGTTCACAGAGCTTTATACCCGATTGGTAGAGGTCTGATTACTTCTAATTTTGGAGGAGCAATGGACAATAGAAGGGCAATATAATACTTAACCAATTCTTCTTTGGATTTGGATTGGATTGTTAATTTCAAAAAGTGGAAAACGACATGCATGCAATACGGGCACTCAAAAAATAACTTTCTTTTTTCATATGGATGAACATTGAAAACAAAAAATTTACCCCTACGTGAGAAGTGATTGATTTTCCCAAATATAAAGACGCACCTAGGATTGTAAAGGATGATGATAAAGCTTTTAAGCAAATGTTTATGCGACACTTACACCATTTTTCAAATCCACGATTCAATCTAATTATTCACTTTTGTCATTACAAGGCCTTCCAAGTCACATTTGAATAATATTACTCACGCAAGAGCACCAAAAAATCGCATTTAACCGATGCCAAAGCCTCGAAATAATTCGCTCGAATAGTGATTTATGCGAGTTATACGTTGTTATTCAAACCATACTGGTAACACAAGCACCAATAATGCTACCTCAAAGGCACTTTGTGATGTGAGAAGATTTTTTTCTTTGGCATTTCTTCGAGTTAAACGAATGTATTAATAATGAGACACCCATGATGCTAATGATTATTTATATTATTGGCTTGGGCTCAGCCGAGAAACTGCGGTAATAAGAATTCGTAAGCATTAGAAATTCCCCTTAACCAGCCAACAACGTTGATCACCAAACGGAAAGGACTGGCTTGAATACGAGAAAGCTCTTCTAAGGTAGATGCAGAGCATTGTTGGAAGAACATCTAGGATTTCCATTTCAATATATTTCGAAAGCGAGTCCGATTTAGCGGATATGGCAAGGACAATCATCCTCTCGCGCTTTCGATCTCCTAACAAAAGGAGGGAAAGAAATCGAGAGGAATTTATTTTGAAATGCCAGCTTTGTTTTCGTCATTCATTAATGAACTCGATTTACACCCACAATAAACTGGCCTCTCAAATTCCTTTTCTTTCAAATACCCTTGGGTTCATTCGAAAAGAATTCAACTAATTCAGGCAGATTATTCTGAGCAGACCCACGAGTAGAGATTGTATTCATTTATGATAGTCAGATATTAAAAATCCTCTTTGGAATTGACAAACAATTATATTTGAATATCATACATTTTGAAGAGTTGTATCAATGTTTTTCTATTGAGCGGAGTTCGGTCTGACTTCATCAGTTCATAAATACATTTATATGGGGAAATAATGAAATTCACATGCCCTTCAGTAGTTACACGGCAGGAGTTCTCTGATTGCCTTCATATCCATATCCCCTCCCACACACCACATTAAAATAGCGCAGAAATATTTTCACGTGGTGATCTTATTTCTAATTGATTCGGTAAGATGCATAAGCTGGAATTCGCAAGGTCTGGATTGAAAATCTTAATGTATTGGCAGGAATGAGAGCTTTTCAATCACTAGACTAATGAATACATGAATTCCTCCGGCATGCAAATTTCTTCCGATATATATTCAATTAAGGTATGAAATATACATTTTCACAGTGATTTGTTTCCAAATGGGATACTTTACTTTTTAAAAGACTCAAACTAACCTTGGACGTGCTAGTTGAAACATACTTTTGCTCGCGTAAAAAATGAGTTATCCAAAAGAATTTGAAATAGTTACGAAACTAAAATACTCCATTTATGCAATCCTGAACTTGGAATCAAAACCGTATTTCTTAAACATTCATATATTTCTCGATGGAAAAAAATAAACCCAAAAGATTAAGCATTCCATTCAAAATTTATGGAAGAACGGCAGAATTATTCTATTTAAGATACGAAATTTGAATTGCCTTTTATTTACGAAGTGTAATTCCTCAACTTTTTGAACCATTTATCAAGTATTAAGAAAACGCTTGGCTCTACAATGTGCCACCGTGACGGCCAATCACCATAACTCTCTTCACAATTTGGTTTTATCTTCAAATGCATATGCTCACGAGTCGCTAAATGAATCGCGCTCTTAAGAAAATTTTCTGCGTATTCTTTCTCCTTACGAGTCAGCATCTCCTACCCTTGCTATTGTTTGAGCTTATCTGTCATGAAGATGCTAACGTGGCTCCACGAGCCAAGGAAGATCGCCGCCGCAAGCCAGCACCGAACTCAGACATGCAAGTCGCTAAGGACGGCGCGAAAAACATCATGGGAGTGGCTTCACAGACAATTCTCCCCATAGTTGAAGTTCCTTGTCATTTTCGCAGTCTCGCTGAGAGATTACTATTTACTGATCCTTCCACACCTCGTTCTGCTTATTTTATCAGTAATTATCGCCTATTTTTCCGTAAAATAACGAGTCTTTTCTGGAAACTGTATTTAGGTAGATACTAAAACAAAGATCAGTTGAATGGAAATATTCGGAATCAATATTTCTTATTAAATAAATTCTACGCCTTCATCCTGTCGTACCAAAGATCTAACCCCGAGAAAGGATTTCACTTCAAGTCGAGAAAGAGCGAAGAAGAAAAAAGAAAGGATAAACGAAATACTGGTTCGAACAATATTTTTTTTTTAAGGTAATCTACCGGTTAAGGTAGGTTTTTCGATGGACACAACTACCAAACAAATATTTTGTGACTACTAACAAAACACAACCCTAAATTCTACTCTACACCACGTCCCTCTTCATCTCTGAGTACTTTCTTCCGCCCTTCATCCCGTCCAACATCCCTATCCTGTTCCTTCCCTTTCCTCTTTTGCCCAACATTCTACCCTCTATCACAGTCTTCAACATCCCACTGCCGGTCAACACCCCCTTCATCCACTTTTCCTGCCTCCATAGGATTGCTCCCAACAAACCCCTCTCTTCGCCCACCATACCAAGTACTTCCTCATTTGTTTTCTTCCCTGTCTATTTCACCTTCTCCATTCTTCTCCACACCCACATTTCAAAAGCCTCCAGTCTACGTCTATCCTCCTGCTTCAATGACCACGTTTCCGCGCCGTACATAGCTACGCTCCATATCAAAGTTTTTACGAGTCTTTTCTTAACATCCTTACTCAAAGTCCCCGTCATCAACTCCCTCCTCCTCGTGAAAGCCTCTTTGCCTAGCGCAATTCTTCTCCTTACGTCCCTACTACTTTGACCGTGTTGGTCCAAAACACTTCCGAGATACGTAAACTGTTCTACCTGCTCTAGCTTTTGCCCTCCTATTTTAATGTTAAGCTTGCCCTTTTTCTTTCTAGAAAATCGCATAACCTTTGTTTTATTAATGTTGATTCTCACCCCATACCTGTCGCACTGAATTTCCAATTCACTCAGCAATGCTTGCAGCCCCTTGGCTGACTGACAAACTAAAGCTTGGTCATCAGCAAACCTAACTGATTTTACGAATTCCCCGCCCACTTTCATTCCTACCTCTAGTTCTTCCCATGCCTCTTTGATCATTTCCTCTGCATACAGGTTGAACAGCAACGGTGATAATGGGCAACCCTGCCTTACACCCCTTCCTAACACTGCCCATCCTGACTCCCCGTTTCCCACCCGCACCTGAGCAGGCTGAGACATGTACAGGTTGCGGATTAGCCTCCTTTCCCTCCAATCTATTCCTATTTTCTGCAATATACTCATTAGTTTTTCCCAATTCACTCTATCAAACGCTTTTTCGAAATCTACGAAACAGGCAAATACCTCCTGGTTGTGTTCTATATTCCTCTCGATTAATAATCTCATTACTGCAATGGCATCACGCGTACCTCTCCCCTTCCTAAACCCAAACTGATCATCCCCTAAGTAATCATTTGCCCTACTCTCTATCCGTTTGTTTATGATCCTGAGAACAACTTTAGCTGCGTGGGATATCAAACTAATTGTCCTATAGTCCTCACATGACGTGGCCTTTACCTTTTTCGGAATCGGAACTAAAACTGCTCTCACAAAGTCTTCCGGCCAGATTCCCTCCTCATAAATGCTACGGATCAGCCCATATAGCCTCTTTCTCCCACATTTTCCTAAGCATTTTAAAAGTTCCACGGGAATGTTATCTACCCCCACGGCCTTATTTAGTTTCATCTCCCTTAATGCCCTTTCTATCTCATTGTCTAGGATGCCTGGACCTAAGCTGTCTTCCTCTACGTCATTTTCTTTTTCAATGTCTAACTGTCTTGGTCTGAGTTCTTTACTATACAGTTCTTCTTTATACTCCTTCCATCTCTCTTGGATCTTTCCTGCGTCAACTATTACCTTACCCGCCTTATCTCTAACTGTTAGCATAGCTCTTCCTTTCTTACTTCCCGATAACGATTTAACTTTGCTGTACAGCGCACCGATTTCACCCTTTCTCTGCAGACTTTCCATATCCTCGCACTGCGTCTTCCACCATGCTTCTTTTGCTTTATTTGTTGCCCGCCTCAATTTATTGTTCAATTCTTTGTACTTCATTTTGCCTAATTCTGTATTTATATTCTTCCATTTTCGCCGCTCATCCATCTTTGTAATCATCTCATCCGTGATCCATGGTTTCCTAGTCCTTTTAGCGTTAACGGTTCCAATAGTGTCTTTTGCGGCTTTAGACAACCCTTTTTTGATCATTTCCCATTTTTCTTCGATAGTTATAAGCCCTTTACCATCCTCCATGATTTTCTCTACCGCCTGTTTGTATTCATTCCTTTTCAACCCATTTAATGCTTCTACATTCCATTTTCTAACTCGCCGCCCCTGCCTTATCTTTTTGAAACGTACGCTACATTTCATAACAACTAAATTGTGGTCTGAGTCCGCATCCGCTCCCGGAAAGCTGTGGGAATTTATCACACTATTCCTAAACCTGTGTCTAACCAGGATATAATCTAGCTGATATCTTCCTGAGTCACCTGGCATTTTCCATGTATACCTGCGTCTTTTGTGGTGTCTAAACCAAGTGTTGGTGATGACTAACCCCTGTCTCCTGCAGAACTCAACTGCTTTCTCCCCGCGGTCATTCCTCGTGCCTAAACCGTAGTCGCCCACCTCATCACCATCTCTTCCTTCGCCTACCGTCGCATTCCAATCTCCCATCACTATCAAATGTTTCCCTGCTGGAACACACGCGATCATGTCCTCTAACTGATCGTATATCTTATCGACCTCTTCTTCCTTATGGTTGCTCGGGGGCATGTATACCTGAATAATAACTAAGTTCAACGGTTCTGCTTTTATCTCCACTAGTAGTATTCTATCCGTTACCTGCTCTATGTTGACTACGCTTCTTCCTACCTCTTCATTTAATACTATGGCAACCCCTCGTTGGCTCTCGTCCCCACCGCTGTATATTATTCTATACTTATGACTCCAGTAATCCCCGTTATCTTTCCATCTCACCTCGCATAGACCTAAAATACTACCTTGATCAAAAAGTTCCCGGAATAACCACCGTGTGGCGCTCCCATCGTTCCGATTTGAGTTCTGTTTTTTTGTTAAATTGGTACATCTGTTGTTGATATTCCCTTTAAATCTTAGTGTCATAACTTGATATATATATATATATATATATATATATATATATATATATATACATATACAATATATATAAAAACACAAAAACACATTTCGCCGTTATATACCGTTCGCCTATCTTCTGCTGGCTCTCGTTCGATGATTTAAATCCACCTCGATCTCGGTTATCAACGTGACCACCAAATTTGTATTTTATACAGGGATCAAATAATATGGTTCACCTTGAGTAGCCTTCTCCTTTGATAAGAGTATGAGCCATCAGTGGCTTAGCTACAATAATTCTGTCGGTTATTCCCACTTTTCTTCATTTAGTTAGTTTTTTCACTCTTTGTGTTTTTTAAATTAGTACGCGACGGCTATCAAATGAATTTGAGGCTCCTTTTTGATGGACACATCAAAAATGAACCTCATCATCAATTTCAGTATAATTGGCCAAAAGCTTATCGGCGAAATATGTGACATCGTATTTTATGAAATGGAGTGAGGACACATCTTTCCTAAGTATCTACTGTATGTCTCTTACAGGTGCAATAAATATGAATATTTACTTGAAAATATATAAAAATATCCGCTAAAGATTTAATAATTCACGATGTGAAATGAACGTGAAAATAATTTTTAAAAAATCCGATCTCAATTTACCGTGAAAAATTGATAGATTCTCCTTTTAATCAGCAGCTTTCTGCGATTTTCAACTGGCATGGATTTCATCGTTATTTTACTTTCTTTCCCCACTCACGAAATAAATATTATTTTCAAAGTGGAGGCCAGAACCATCTATTCGTATTTCGTTTATCATATATTGTTCGACCCTCCCCGGACTACAACCTTGACGTGGTGGAAGGGCTTGTGCGTTCCGATGACCCCTAGAGCTGTGCTGGCGGGAGTAATAATTATTGCTCCTGGTAGGGTCACCCATGCCAGATAGGTCGAAGGTTAGGAGCCAGACGAAAGGTAGTCCACGCAGCGTCTGTTCCTCAGTGAGGCGGCTGCAATGGCGTCTGACCCCAGTGGGGCGGCCAGTAATGTAATGTAATGTAATATATATATATATTACATATATCATTTATATAGTGGGTCGCGGTATGCCGGGGGTAGAGCGTTGGCTTACTGACCGGAGGGCTCAGGTTACCGGGCAAGCCTCTCTGGGCACCCTCAGCTCCACCCAGGCTGTGTGATTTTTCGGGTACCAGATTTTCCTAGGAAACCATAATCGGCACAGGAATAGGACCTGGCCCTCATTCACTGATATGTGAATTTCACACGCCTTCGGGCTTAGTACTGGGTGAACTCTACCATCACCTACCAAAACGACATTCGGGTTGATTACTGTGTCTATTATTTTTCATAAATATAATTATGTATATTGTTTAAATGTGTAATCCTTCATTATACATACGAGCAATAAGAATAAATCAAGCAAAAATTTAAATTCCCTTTGAATATAGCCCCGCAATATGCAAGTAGAATGACGACTTAGAATGAGTACCAATTCAAATGACGATTTATTTTTAGGAAACCTACATGACATAATATTATGAAACGTATAAGCCAAACCACGCTGTCAAAATCTCACCAATATTTTCTATATCAATTAAAATACTCATTCTGTTTTTGGTAATATGTTATTCAAATTTATACACAATAGTAGATAATGTTTTAATAGAAACGTACATTTTCTATTACCGTACGAGGGAATAGGAAGGAGACAGGGTGGAGAGTAATTAGCGGACTAAATGGGCTCACAAATCATGGAGGAGTCAAGACAATAAAACAACTAATAAATGGACGAGAAATGATGAAGAACGGAAGTCAGTTTAAGGGGACAAAAGAGAGCTGGGATGGAAGTTAGACTGGGATTGGTTGTGCGCTCTCAATGAAGGGTGTGACGGCATGAGATAGCATGTGCTACATAACCTCAGCCTCTATGAAACTCAGCCCCTCGTTATTCTTCATTTCTCAGCCGTTGATATTTTGACTCGGGGAAACGCCGCCCGCCGAGGGATGTGTCCCGAGCTTGTGAGAGAGGAGCGAAGGGGTGGCCGACCTCATTCCAAATCTCCCTCGCAGGTTTTGGGGAGTCGTTTTGTGAGCGATCCTCCCTCACTCACGTAGTCCTCAAGCTAACTTCCCGTGAGATACAAATGAACGCGCAAAACACCACGACCGTTGTCTATTCTCCCCATTTCCGTCCAACTTTTGATGTTTCCTGTCAATTTTGCTGCGAGCAAATGGAGAGCTCACACGTGTAAATTCACTCGGTCGCACAAGGTTAGTAAATGACAATCTCTTTTTCCCACTGCTGTGCTGGCTAGAGCGACTCGCAGAGCCATACAAGACCGGTTTCCAGAGCTTTCGTTGCCTAGCAAACGGTTGCGATTTCAAAAGCGCATTGGGTTGGTGCATATCATTTAGCTATTGACTACTAATGTTGATCATCTTAAAATACCAACTCACCAACTTAACACACATGCCTATTATTTGCTTGTAGATAAAAACTGGCCATACACGGCAAAAGAAAGGGAATAATGAGGATGAATTTGTTGAAATCCGTCAATCCATTCGTCACATATGACTCACGGTTGGAAATCTTATTGTTCCGCAGTGACACATGCATTAAAATGATCGCACAATGCACCACGCTCACCATTACGCCCTCACAAAACAATGACTTCAGGAGATAAACTGAAAACGGAGTAACTCATTTTGTTTCTATCGAAAAATAGTCATCACAAGAGACCCACAACTCTTTCAAGAACTTAAGTAAAGGAATGGGACAAAAATATTGTTTACACAGCAGTAATCGGGCCAGGAGTAATGGGCATCGATTCTTATTCCAATTTAGTCCATCGCATACTAATCTATTCCCAACTCCTCTTTCCTCATCTCCTCGAAGCTCTCGTGAGTTTTTCTCTCTCTCTCTCTCCGTCCTCCCCCAATACTCCCCCATGACCCATAATTGCTCCACAAGTCCTCCTTATTGGGGTCCATTGCTTGAATTGATCGTGTCAATCCGTTGGTCTGTCTATTGCTTCACTCGCTTCTATCCTTGAGGAGCCCATGCCGGCCAACCGTCGAGACTTAAAGCGACGAAGCGTTCCTCCCAGGAACCACTCCATTTATCTCCATTCTTCTCATATTTCACTCCATTCCTTATTAGGCATTCTCCGTGCAGGGATAGATGATAACGCCAATTATTCGCAATGCAGGCAACTCCAGTCATTGCGTCAGCTTCTTGGCAATTTTGGTCGCTCGTTCTCACGGCAGCACGTCTTACTGAATAAGTACGTACGAGTACATGACCCCGACCCCACAAATTCTAGAATCATGTTTGGTATACACGTACTGCCTAGAAAAATTTTTTTGAGTCGTCTTAAAATTCGACAATTTACTGTGAGGCAGTATAGCGACCATTGAAAATGTTCAGGAATACAACAAATGAGTTATTTATTTTTCAAAAGAAAACTTTTTGTTTTAATCCTCGAATATTGGGCATCTCAGGAGATTATAATATTCTGACGCATCCAAAATTGTTGGCTTTCATTGCAGTCCAGTTCTGACCAAACACAATAAGAAATAACTTGCTATGCATCTAATATCTATATAATTCTTCAGGTATGTTGCAATGTAGACGTGGGAAAGAAGTTTCTGAACAAAAACCGATCAGTGTGAAAAGATGGTGGCGATTGTTTTCTTTCGGCTTCATTTGAACATCATGGTTCTTCCACTTTCCAGAGCAGTATGTACAGCCACTGGTTAACAGTTGGTCACGGGTTCCAACTTCGGACTAGAATATTCATCCATAGACTAAAATGGTTCAAAATTAACTTTTTCCTCACAGAGTAAAGTTCCTTTGTATCTAAAGACTACAACTAAATCTAAAGTCTCCAACACAAAAAGTTTGACGGAAATCTGGGAATGTACATACATACTTTGTACCTCGATAGATGATTTCCCGAAGTTTATCATTAGCGTTCTCCACGGAAACCTAAGCAAAGAATACACCGTAACATTCATTGCCTTTTATAATTTACTGCGTCCAATGCGGCACTACATAATTGCAAGCATTTTCCGGCCATAATCGAAACAAAGAATAGAGAAACGATGGTCATCAATCCGAGGTCCATTGTATGGGACAGTAGAGATTTCTTAGTAATAAACCATGCTGCTAGAAAGCACTCATTAAGGGCAAGGAGATCTCACATTCCTCCCTCAATACCTCCCATTGTTTTCCAGTGAAATTTTGCATCCATGAAAAGCACAAAGAAGAGGGAGTCGAAAACACCAACCAGACCTGAAACTTCAACAGAGATATCCACTATTGTGTAGCGGTGGCAGGAAAGAATACAAAAATCATTTAAATAAAATTTTAAAGTATAACATCATACTAAAGGCAATAATCTTTGGTGTTTTAATATGCCTAAGCTCAATCTCTGATGAGCTCGAAGCTTGGAATTTTTTAGTACATAGCTGTAAAAAGTTCTTCAACTCCTCAACGAGATAAGAAGCAGCAGTTTTTATCTTGAACATGGCCTATAAAATAAAATCACATGGCCAACAAAAGATTTAAGAACAATATGTGACTAATTTTTTCCACTTCGAGGCTTGGGCATGAAAAATTATAGAGACATATCTGAAATTATATTTTGAATATCCCTAAGATAAACAACGTTCGTCGTCCAGAGGATTTTCAACTTCAAGGAGAGTAGTGGTATCTGTATGACCTTGCTCTGAAGCTGCACAAAAAATGAAATCTATGTAGGCATGCCATAAAAGCTGTGCTAAAATTTTATTGCGTCCCAGAACGTATTTCACAGCTGCTGTTGTCTTTAAATCCATAGGTTTGGTTGTATAATGCATTGTCAGAGATAAGCGGTAGCTTTGAGAGATTTTATGACGAAAATCCTTCGTTTGCCTCGAGTACGCTGGTTGTTTCCTTGAGACTCCTGAATGCAAATGCGAGTAAACACGAATCAATACGGTTTGGATGGCGAAAGGTGCCTTATG
The DNA here is from genome assembly GCF_022747635.1 of Hetaerina americana. Lineage (NCBI taxonomy): Eukaryota > Metazoa > Arthropoda > Insecta > Odonata > Calopterygidae > Hetaerina > Hetaerina americana. The sequence continues at coordinate 73,002,723 of NW_027286069.1, read as the reverse complement.
GAATACGTTTACATGTTCAGACTATAAATCAAATTCAAACGTCAAAACGACGAGTTTCTGGCATGGAAGGTTTATGAAGTATTACTTCAAGTCACTCTACCCCCTCTAAACGGCTACGGAAATAAATATTAATGAATTCTAATAAAATTCATAATATTACGTTAGCTCGATGTATTTTTCTCTGCACCTGAAGCTGTACTATGCGAGATAGCATAACCTGCTGAACTTTCGTCTCAATACGTTCATCACGGAATACTCGTAATTTCAAAGATTACTTATGTTTTATACGGACATGTGTGCATCAAGTTTCCTATCGTGTTGCTTTATGTTGGAAATAAAATATTATTTCTAAAATACTCTAGAATTGGAAAATTTTAATAGTTTCAAAAATAATGTGCAAATATAATCAGCAAATACACCATAGGAGATGAAAGTATCGTGAATTTTTAGCAGCGTGTCCACTTCATAAACTTCCGGAAAATCCAATTCCATTCGTATCCATCTTTTTTTTCAAACATTTTGTGATCGGAGGTGAACTGTAGCGGGTTGAAATAGCGGGAGAGAGAGGAAAAGAAAAGATATCAAGACTCTATTGTCTGATTAACAATCGGGATTTCATCGCGATAGTTGATTAAGAATCCAGCTCAACTGGTGCTATTCGACTAACTTTTGAGGTGGATCAATTACTAATCGTGGGAATGGAAGAAGGGTTGAGGCAGGATGAGCGCGGAGTAATTGCCGATGATGGACTCAGGAGAATAGGTTGACCAATGTATCCAACTACCCAGCACTGGCAGTGACTGAAAAATGAAATATAGGAAGAGAGGATAAGAAACACTCAGTGTTAGACCTGATATATGGTATTGGTGTCCTTATTGCGGAGATAGCTTTCCTTCTCTACTTCAGCTTTCTATTCTCTACTTCATTTCTACTTTTGGACTACATGAAGTGGAAAAGTTGAAGTTGTTTCTTCAATAGGGAAACGCCATCGAATCGAACAGTAATAAATCATACCCAATCCCCATTCTGCATAATTCAGTTAAATACGAATCGGAACGACTAGGCAATTAATTTAATCGCACCTCCAATAAGAAGGGTCCCAACTCTAATCCCTTCCGCCATTCGTTTTTTAAATTGTGATTCGAATCTCCAATTGGGTGCCAACCGGGGAGTATTACCACTGCTGCAAACCAATCCATCAATAGACAGATTGCTTTTCATTTAGAGTTCTCTAAAACACCTGGTATCTCATTATCTTCCCTCTCCATCGTCCCATACTTTCAATTATTAGCCAGCCGCCTACACTGTCCACAAGGTTGTGCAATAGTTTTAAGGGACCCTTGAAACCCATCTTTCCTCATAATTATCTTAAACTGAGCAAAAGTCCTTGAAATTCTCGCAACTTCCGCAATAACTAATTTTAGTGCGTTCGGTGGTTTCCCTTGTGGCTGCGTCTTTGGACGCTGAAAGAAGGGAGAGCGAATAAGCCATTAAAATACAATGCATAACGGGAAATCGATGGTTGGACAAATCACATTCACCCATTTGAGGTGGAGAACGTGACGGATGTAATGAAAAAAGGAACGTAAAACTCATAATTTTCATTGCAGAAAGATCTCATTTGCCAGCGAACAAAAACTTCATCGTCATATGCACATAAAAGATCCCTAGTTGAGCACTACTCTGACTTCCATCCTAGAGAGAGTAGCTACGTCTTAAAATACGTATATTGTGCGCCGTCGCGGCGATACGTAAAATGCACCATTCCTACAGCCACAATTATTATAATAGCCACCACTTTCGACCCCTCTCTCTTGGTCAGAAAACATGAGGGAACGTGGTTAAGCCAGTGATAAAAACGTTTTAAACAAAGAATGAGTCACCGGTGTCGTTGAAAGTTTCTTCACAGAATCAGAATTTAATTATGGCATGACTAATTGCTCTGTCCACTACAACAATATTTATCGGTACATTGGATACTTGGTACACTAGCAGGGCACAATCACGGACCCGGATGTCAGCTCCACTGCATGGACTTCATAGGGTGTCATTTGCTGAGCGGGAATTATAATATTACAAGTTGATCACAGACGTAGCTACCGAAACTAAAATTCGACTTTTTAGGAAGCACTCCTCCTCTCCATGGTCTATTCCTTGACCAAGTGAAAGAACTAGAGCGTTTCAATGGTCCCTGGGTAGGGGGGGAGAAGAAAAATAAAAAGAGCTCTGGGAAAGGTAGCCCACGTTAACTGTGGTCGCGCCTCTCGCAGCTGTGACTCAGCGAGGAGGCAACAAGGCGTATCAGCCCAGTGTGACGCCCATTTTAAGAGATCATATGAAACACAATCTAAGAAGGAAACGGGAAACCAACTCAATTATTTCTCAAATTTAATAATAATGGACATAACGTTTAACAATAATAGCCATCACAGAATTCAGCCCACTGGGCCCGATAGTTCCCCGGCAAGACCTCCAAAGGCGTCATCACTGGAATTTCTCGAGATAAAGAGTTGCTAAAGAAATAGAAAGGCTGAGCTGGACACTTGTAGCCTGAGGGTGTAGGTATTAGAGGAAGTGGAACTATACTATTTGGTCAATATTGAGATGAAAACCTATCGTATTACTATGGACATCAAAAGAAAAATTGAGCAAGAAGAATAAACATTTACAATGAGGTTTACTCCTAATAAGAGAAATTTTAAATGATTACGTCAATAAATATGTAATAGTTAAAACTTGAGCGTGGAGCGTGTTATTCTTGGATCTCAAAATCTGGACTTTGGGAGAGGAAGATGAGCGTGGATTAGAAGCTTTTGATAATAGGGAATCGGGAAGAATGGAGAAAATAATATATATATATATATATATATATATATATATCGAGGAAGAAAAAAGGGGAAGAGTTTATTGAGTGAGGAAAGAGGAAGATAGTTTTTGGTCTAATTTGAAAGAAGTCAGAAAGACGTGAATCGAAGAGATAATACTGAGACCAGGTGTAATGTTGAAGGATGTGAACATTTTGCTTAAGCCTTCTCACTATATGAAGATGAAAGAAGAAAAGAGGCATTATCGGGGGAGGGTTGAAGGTGTGAAGATCTGATGAAAGAAACAGGTAGCTCAAAGAGATTTTTTGCAAACTAGAACTCCTTTAGACGTCTCCAATGTCGAGAAAGTTTTTTTTTAGACTTTTCTAATTCTAACACGAATGGGCATCATTACGTATATTGAGAAAATAATTCGAAATATCTTCGATGGCAACTCTGATGATAATATTGGCCATCAAGCTGAGATACCACATCCGTGTTCTAACCATAAACTCTTACCTACACAAATTTAGACTCTTGATAGCTATCCGTTTTTATTCCAATTGATGTTTAAAATTGAGTGGAATGGAGGCCAGAAATTGTGGATCACTTCCTCCATGAATGATATATTATGATAGCTAGCTAAGCGAAGATATTTAATATTCTTTAATGTCAATTGTTTTGTTAAAAGATACGTAATTCAAGTTTATAAATATTCAAAGGAATATAAGATTATTAAAGAGTGCCTTGATCTCCCCACAGGGTGTATGGGGACGACAGTGAGAGAGCACCTCTACACATGATCGAGCCCAGCATTTGGTGATTATTCTAACCTTGGATATAACCGTCGTCGTCTAACCAATTAAGAGGGTCCATTGCTGCTCCATTACCAGCTGACTAACTCCGGTGGGAGTGTGTAAAAGGATACCTCTTTTTAATTACACCCAGCCGTAATACAACGGTTTCTTCACGTTTATGGCCATGAGCCCCACTTGTGTCATAATTGGCGTCACGCGTGCACGCCGTGCCAGGAAGCACTAAACGGGAGTCATTCGGAAGTCAATAGGGCACTAAGAGGGGGCATTCCCACAGAGATGCTTCGTCCGATTCATGTTTCACTGGGTCAAATAATTATTTCGCTTCTCCACGGAAATTTTTCCGTGAGTGGATCCACGGAGAAGTCCATCGTCCCTCTTTTGTGTTTTCGTCCGGTAGAGTTTTTTGCGTCTCGGCGAACAGAAAAAAATTAGCCTATCCATTGGCATTCAGCCCATGGAGGTTTTAGTGACCATAGGCCGCTTTGCATTCATCACAGAAGTCCGCTCGAAGCGGTTGGAAGACTCGCCAGTTATTCCCATTCGTGCACCTCAAATGGGACTAATGGAAGCAAATTGACCGCCAACTTCCTTAAGGATGCGTTCGTCCGTCCCTTTGGTAACGGGGGCGTTCATTCGGACCCCATCTTCCCATCTGCCCATTTAAGTCTCCATCTCCTCCTTTTCCGTCCGTCTCCTCTTTCGAGCTCGAAAAAAATCTAGCCGGCGCATGACCAACCATCCGCTCCGCCAGTTGCTCCTCTCTGCAAGACGCGAACGCAATTTTTCGAAGGTTGTCGCAGATTTTTATTCAAAAGTCCCCGCCGTATACGTCCGCGCTATTGAGATCCATTGCATGTCTTCCTCTGTTGTGTTCCTAAAAAGGGATCATCGCAATGCGAATTCTTCGATTTATCCTATTTTTAACCAGACAAAGGGTATTATGTTGTCATTTAAGGGAATTTCGATCGAGTGACGTAACCAGGGATTTTTTTAACGAGTCCTTACTTGCCAAGCTCTGATAAATGCCAAATATGTATGTAGAGGTGCAGTCGGAAAATTGAAACACACATTAGCACGTATTCTTTAATTACAATGCCATTTAAGGTCCTCATTGCAGAGCTGCAGTTTTTAATATACCCAATGAGTCAAATATACCTATTCTGTTTCAAAAGGGATAATGTAAACGCAGAATGCTGTCGGAGAGATAGATTATACACCAAGAAGCGAGGGGGATCGGGATGGCACGGTGGCTAACGCACTAATTATTGAGCGCTATTACATAAATATCGAAGTAAAGATTTCTATAGCATAACCATATCTGGGTGATACTTCCGATAACTAGATGAAGTATGTAGGAGAGATGTAACTCAAGCAAAGTAAAATATATACACGTATTAATCGAATAAAAAGAATTATAACGTGGTTATATTAATCGTTAAATATATATATATATATATATATATATATATATATATATATATATATATATATATATACCGTTGCTGTTCAACCTGTACGCAGAAGAAATGATCAAAGAGGCATGGGAAGAACTCGAGGTAGGAATGAAAGTGGGCGGGGAATTCGTAAAATCAGTTAGGTTTGCTGATGACCAAGCTTTAGTTTGTCAGTCAGCCAAGGGGCTGCAAGCATTGCTTAGTGAATTGGAAATTCAGTGCGACAGGTATGGGATGAGAATCAATATTAATAAAACAAAGGTTATGCGATTTTCTAGAAAGAAAAAGGCCAAGCTTAACATTAAAATAGGAGGGCAAAAGCTAGAGCAGGTAGAACAGTTTACGTATCTCGGTAGTGTTTTGGACCAACACGGTCAAAGTAGTAGGGACGTAAGGAGAAGAATTGCGCTAGGCAAAGAGGCTTTCACAAGGAGGAGGGAGTTGATGACAGGGACTTTGAGTAAGGATGTTAAGAAAAGACTCGTAAAAACTTTGATATGGAGCGTAGCTATGTACGGAGCGGAAACGTGGTCATTGAAGCAGGAGGATAGACGTAGATTGGAGGCTTTTGAAATGTGGGTGTGGAGAAGAATGGAGAAGGTGAAATGGACAGAGAAGAAAACAAATGAGGAAGTACTTGGTATGGTGGGCGAAGAGAGGGGTTTGTTGGGAGCAATCCTATGGAGGCAGGAAAAGTGGATTAAGGGGGTGTTGACCGGCAGTGGGATGTTGAAGACTGTGATAGAGGGTAGAATGTTGGGCAAAAGAGGAAAGGGAAGGAACAGGATAGGGTTGTTGGACGGGATGAAGGGAGGAAGGAAGTACTCAGAGATGAAGAGGGACCTGATATAGAGTAGGATGATTGATTTTGTGTTTTGTTAGGAGTAATAAAATATTTGTTTGGTAGTTATGTCAGTCCAAAAACCTACCTTAACCGGTAGATTACTTAAAAAAAAAAAAATATATATATATATATATATATATATATATATATATATATATATATATATATATATATATTGGAATGACATTATTCTCCTAAATTACGTTTTAAAAATCTAAGCGGTAAAGTCATAGTGAGTAAATATAAACAAACATTAAGAATATTACAAAATCATAAAAAAACATACAATATTTTTTCAAAATCTTTGTAGTAAAAAATGAAATTAGAAATGTGTCACGATGAATTGTGTGTAATCTAAATAAAAACAGAGAATGAGAGTTAATTTCCTTCGGTACACTTTTCTGTCTTATTACTTATCTACAATGATTTGTCTAAAATAATGGGAGCCTTATTGCAGTTGAATTGCTTCGCTTTCTGTTTCTTTGCCCTCGTATTCGGACGGCACATAAAAATACGCACAGCAGCGGCGTGAATATGTTCATTCACACGGAGCGTGGGTGGCAGCGTCGAGGCAATCAATGAAACAATCCACACACGTGGACTCACGGTTTCTCCTTCCCTGAAGCACCAGCCAAACGTCCCAAAAATCAATTAAAAATACACTATCCAAACTACTATCTCAAAAGGACAATGAGTAACACCATTTCACTCGCAATTAAAACGGTACTTTTCCCATCTCACTCTGCTTTCCCTGCAAATTTCTTCGCGGGTTTCAGAATTAGATCGGGAAAAATACATCCGAGGTATTTCAATAGACTTCATTGCCATTCCTCCATGGGGATTCTCCCTGATTCTTACCCTAACAGCTTAAGCCCTTTCTCTTCAGCCACAACATTTAGTGGAAAAATTCATCGAAAAAAGAGAAAATTTCTCACTACCCTACCTTAAATAAAATTTTCTAAGCAACAAGTGTAATCATACGTTTGTGAACATGGACAGCTAATAAAAGTGGCAAATCTCACAAAATATTTCACTGGAATACTTCTCACTTTACATTTTTACTTTTTCATTTAATATGTGACAAGTAAATTGTGATCAATGAAAAATACTAAGATAAAATATATTCTAACTACTATAGTTATATATGAATAACACTCTTTAAAATACTTCACACATTCTTTAAAAACTCTTTTATTACTCTCCTTACTCTCTAGTACCGAACAAATCACTAATGTGGCATTTTAATGCCGCACCATAAATACAGAGAATAACCTTTGTAAATAATATTTTTCCCGGGTAAAAATTCTATCATGGTGATGACCAGCTTTCATTTGATGAAAACAATACAAATTTTGTATATCAATATCGTAGCCCGTAGCGTATAGTTATAGCATTAGACTACTGGATGCATGGTCCAAATGCGATTCCAAGCGCCTCTGGGTGGCCTGAGCGTCATCCACGCTGTGCGAATTTTCCGGAACTAACAATGCCTGGAAATACGCAGGCGATACGCGAAGAGGAATTAGTTACTCTATAGCTTATGTGAGAAATTTACACGCCCTATGGTGCAGTGCGAAGTGAGTTCATCTATCAAACCAATATCCCGGTTAATTAATTTAATCCAAATAACATGTTTGACAGATATTTTATTTTATTTAATAATTTTTAGATATGAAATATCGCAAGGAATTTGTGCATTCTAGTAAACAGAAATTATTCATTGAGAATTATTCATTTTTTTCTAAATATTCATTCCAAAAAGTGTGTGAATGTTTACATGATCAATATTAGCCATAACTAACTATTCGATTTCTTGTCGCTGAGAGAAACCTGGGGAAGATAATACGATAACGAAACACAAGCGCAGTTTGACTAAACAATGCAAGTAAGAAAATTGGGATGGCAGTAAATTACGGACTTAACTCGCTTGCAGGGTCATTTTTGAGATACAATTTTCGGAGTGCAAGAGGACGCCTCGGTAACTTAAATAGCAAAAGCTCGGCTGGACGTCGAGGGATCTGGGTTCGAATCCCGTACAAGTTGAATAATTTTAACACTTTGAAATTGTAGTATCGTAATACACATTTAGCGGATGACTCCGTGAAAGTTACTGTCGCGGAATCTACCGCATTTTCTTGGAATTCAAAGAGTCAAGCTTAAAATATTTTCTCCGAACTAACATAAGAAGCCATTTTTTTATTTTTGATTTTTGGCTAATTTGTATAATTACTTACTGGCATTATATTCACATGAAAATCTATGTTCTGATACATTAATTCCGTCATTGCTAAGTAACCTTTCCTGAGCATGTTCCTCCAACCCCTTCAGAATTTTTCGGATATTCCAAATATTTCACGAAAGTCTCAGTGAACTCGAAGCAATTCTGATATTAAAATCCTCTCTGAATGTATACTTTCTACTCAAGCATGCCGTTCTTCCTTCCCTGGGTAATGAATATTGAAAAAAATCATCACTGGAAGCGACAGAATATTATCTCGCTCACCGGAGTGGAAACGTCCTCAATTTAAATTTCCTCGAGTGAAAGGAACTTAGTTTACTGCCACCTTTAATGGGGCCTGTCTGAATGAAGGAACAGTAAAATATGCTGCCAAAATGAAATCAGGAATTTGTAAAATAATCCTAGCTCTCAGGGTCACAATCAATTAGAAGAGTTTTCTAATAGGTGAAGGGACTCGAAAGTTCACAGGAATTTGGTACCAAATATAATGATTCCAAGGAAAAGTACAAGGTACAGATGCACGTACGTAAGTACGTTCAACATGGAATGCTTAGTGGCAAGGAATGATAGGCAAATAGAGGTCTTCATTTGGGCGAAATTGAGACCAAATGGTCCCTTCTTCCATTTAAAGAAAGTATAAGTCGGCACCATTAATCTTATTATTTTCATCAAAGTATAAAAATGTCTATTTACCAACATATCTCCGACAAACGGATTTCTTTTATACGCGAGTTTTCGACAGTTGTAAATGCATGAGATTCAGCAAACTACCATTTTATCAGCATTTGCAATGAAAATTGGTAGATCACGTGAATATTCATCAGGTCGCGTATTTTTCATTCTCCGGGGCAGGTCTTTGCGCATAGATATACGTGTACTATGAGTTAATATTGAATCAAAGTTGGCTTTTTTGTTCAATTTTTCCGATGAGGGTCAAATTAAAAGGAGTGCTACCATCAAATGGATGCATACATCAATTTCTGATAAACCTACCTCTCATTGTTATGTCAGGTAAAATGCATTTCGATAATGGTCTCATATATGGAATATGTATAGCCAGGCAGTATTTGTATGTTTCGTAGATTTTGTAAGGCGTTTTGAAGAGAAAATTGGGTAGAATTAATTAATATATTGCAGAAGATGGGTGTAGATTGGAGAGATAGGCGACTAATCTGCAACCTCTACATGTGCCAAACTGCTCGGGTGGTGGATTGAGAGTCGGGATGGGTAGTGTTAGTTAGAAAAGTAAGATGGGGCTGTCCATTATCATGTATGCTTTCCAACTTCTGTGTAGAGGATACGGTAAAAATGGCATGGGAGGAATTAAAGATCGGAATAAATTTAATGGGCAATTCACAAACTTAGGTTAGAGAATAGGTAAGCTTTAGTTAGACAGTCAGCCAAGGGGTTACAGTCATTGATGAGCTCACTAGTAAATCAGATGTGATAGGTATGAGATGCGAATTAATGAAGGGAATACAAAGTTTATGAGATTTTCGTGAAGGAGAAAGGCTAAGTTACACGCTAAAATAGGAGGGCAAAACTAGATCAGATGAAACAGTTCACCCATCGTGAAAGTGTTTCAACCAAGATAGTCACACTACGATGAGAAGAACGATTGCATTTAACAAAGAAGCCTTCACGAAAAACAAAAAGAACATAACAACTTTAGAACCGGGAGGTATTGTTTGGATGGCACATTTTTCTTTGAAATCCTGATGGAGAAAAGACTTGCTCGTGGAAGATCAGAAACTCTGATATTCGTTGATATTCCAAAAGTATATGACACAATTTAAATTAGGCAAGAAAGAGTTCAGAAATTTGTATATCATCGCGGTCAGACGTATCGACGAAGGGATATATATTTATACCTATGCTGCAAAAAATAGGAAACAGCCCAGCAAAAAACTTCCAAATAGCGAAATAGGCCATCAACAAGACTGGTCCCTCCATTCGACTCCATTTAAAGTGTACGTATACTGAAGCTGCTTAACACCTGTAAGCACAAACGTATATGACTCTGTTGGATGGATTCATACAGGTATCTTTACAGGAAATAATGCCCATTTTATCTGACTGCTCACTAACGACCATGTCCTCGAGGAGATAGAGACTCCTCCAATATGCTCAGGAAGTTGAAAGAAAAATATTAACAATGGAGCCATGAGATAAATGTAAACAAAACGGAATATTTAGAAGCAGGCGAACGAGGACCGTATCTTCTTATATTTGACGACCAACTAGTAAAAAGTTGCCAGCCATGTATGGCTATTATTTGTGGGAACCAACCCAGAGAAACAAGATGAGTCTAAGCGCTGTCGAAATTGATGTTAGGAGCAGCTCTGGAATATCGAATTTTCATCACCAAAGAATTGAAAGAATGAAAGAGATAATGAACGTTCAAAGTTCCATAGTAAACGCCATAGAAATTCAAACAGCTGATATGGTTTGGGCACGTGCATAGAATTCCCGAAAGTCGACGGCCTGCATGGCTATGGGAGTGGGCACCGACCGAACGAAAGAAACTCTAAGAGGACCAGCAATCTGTTTGGTGAGACCGGGGCGTCCACGAGGCACTCCGAGGCGAGGTGACTCCTACCAAATGAATTGGGAAAACAGGGATCGCTAGAAAGTGAGGGCCACCGTACTCGTAATAATAAGTGACCACTAATATCTTTCCGTGGTATTAATGGCATTTTAAATTCGGTTGCTTTGTTTCCGATTGTAAATGCTGGGCATAATAATTTTATTCTCATACTCTTTGTTCATTACGCATTCCTTGCCTTCATTCCTTTAGCCTTCCATTTATTCCGTGTATTGCTGAGGGAAGCCACACGAAATCATATCAGTATTAAAAGCTCGTCGTGGGTCTTGTTGGTCTATCCTAATTACCGAGGTTCCTAAATGAGAAAATCTCATGGATTGCTTAGGTTCATTGTCGTGATTGTTTTGCTCGTTCTTCTTTTTCGTTTGCACAATGGTTTAAAAAGGCATACCCCTCAGTGAAATCATCCAAAACTGAATCTTTGTAGTTTACGTGCCACTGAACCTTGCTCAAATAGAACATCTTTTTGGGGAATAAGATACGGTGGTGGTTAGTGAACTGTCCTGAATCATGGAGCTTAGTCCTAAACTCGGGGAAAATTCTGACTTTTTGGTGACTTTTAGTATTTAAGACTGGAAAAATGTCACGTTAAAGACTTGACGTCGAAAACCCTAAAATCAGTGGGACGCATATCAACAGCATAATTATAACCGCCGGCGATATTAATCTATGTCCTCCCAAATAAAGAAGGATGCCTAATGCATCAGCAGAGCCGTAATGAACATGTATTTCAGTGACGCGATTCGTATTGGTATTACTCATTTCACCAAACATTTACTAAAACATTTGCTTAATCGCCAACTAGCGGCAGATCTATAGAACATATCATTGCTACAGAAATTCTCGAAAGAGTCCAGAATTGGATTGAAATGAGATAGTCATCGACAATTGAGCTAATATTGGGATGGAAGAAAAGCAAGTTCCATGCAAGTAATGAAAAAAACGTAATGTTCATTTCAAAGGTAAATTTATTTTTTGATGAACACTTTGAATTGAAAATTTAATGCCAACATTCATATTTAAAACTCGAAATTTCACTGAGGATACTTGGAAGTAATTTTTTATAATATAAAATACGTAATGGAGTAAACAAGTATGCACTTTATAAAAAAAATATGTGCCATAATGAAAAACTGGGGTGATAAATGAGAAATTCTAGAACGTTGTTTAAGCTGTGAATGCTTCTGCACTTACGTGCTCAAAAGTTCAATTAGCAATGGAGAGACTCAGATGAACATTTCAATGAATAATCTCATAGAAAGCTGAAGTAAAAAAAAGCAAACCCGCAAAACCCAGAGGTACCTTAAAAACAAAATAATAAACAAATATTTGAAGAACTGAAAATCATTCTAATCATAACATGAATAAATCCAGGAGAAAATACCGAAGAGAAAAAAATTGAAGAAAAGAAGGCGAAAGTCCTGTAAATTCTCAAAAAGGCAAAAAATTACCTTGTTTCCAAAGAGTATGCACAACAGATATTATTGCGCCAAACTAAGCTTTCCACACAGATGATCGGAAAATGAGCGATCTCTCAATATCGCAACAAAGAACAGAAAAGCAGCTCCGATATAAGAAAAAAAATAAAATCCCAGACCCTAGTTAAATGTTAGTTAAAATGAAAAAGGATTATTCTAAAACCTCATATACTATTTAGAAAGTGAATTCTATAAGTCTGTGATACACATTTCTGTATTACGGAAAGTTAGCTGATATCACAATCTGGACAGTAAGTAAGAAACCCGCCTAGAATGAAATTAGAGGATTACGTCCACATGTTAAATAAGCAAAATTTCCCCTACATACACGAGGCCGTCTTGGGTGAGAAAATGGTGTTTGTTCAACATTATTGGATATATGTTATTTTTAATATCCTCCATCAAGTCAATTTTGATCGCACTAATCGTTCCACTGCATTGGAATTAGCTAATATGCACCAACACTAATGAGCTATCCAGGATCGATACAAAAATCCAAATCAGCAATGGTAGACAGGAATGTATTAGGATATGAGCAAGAATGAGAAGCATTCAAAATTGCACATGGTGTAATGAAAATCCTTCTAAATTCTAAAAAAGCCATTATCTTGCTATTGTGCCAATATTTTCCTTCGGTTTTAAACACGCACTTAACGAAATGCGCCAAAAGACAGCTATGAACTCCAATATCAGCCATTACCATGTCAATAATCATCCCAAAATAACTTTTTAGGACGAGAGGGAGTGGCATCTTTATATGCTTAATTTTAACTCCGAGCTCAACATAATTTTTAACTGCAGGGTAACCTGAAATAGAACATCCTAATGTTGCAAACTCATTTCTATGATACAGGAATTGAAATTTCAGTCCATACATTCGATTGACAATTTGCTCCATTTTTTTGTTAATTAATCGTGAAACAGAATTTCAAGTAAATAATAAATCATTAATAGTAGGAAATTCAAATCTGATTTAAAAATCATAAAACCAATCTAAAATAATACGAAAGGACAACGAACTTAATAATTTTAAACAAAATCTAACCATTTAACCATATTACTCTAAAAATGCGAACATTATGGTAATCTTGACATACAATACCTATTGTCGCATCCTCGAAATTTATCTTACATCGGCGGTCGAAATTGGATTATGAACATCGCACAATACTTATCGTTGCTGGCGTCTCGCAGATATAGTAAGTCTCGAAGGCAAAGATCGTTTCGGGTGACACGATGGGAAGCAAGACGTTAACTACTGGATAGTAGAAGAGCAAGCAGTATCATACGGAAGGCATGCGCTAGTTTACTTCCTACTCCCAAGGCCAGAGCAAAGAACACCGAGGGAAAATAGACGAATGGTTTCCCACCACTGGTTTATTCAGGCCAGAGGTGGGTTAAAAATACAGGCCACTGGCCTGTATTATGAATTTAACGCCTTACAATTTACTTGGATTTCCTTCGTCACAGTTGTGACCCAAGAACAATTTACAATCAGATGAGCAGTTGAACACATTTTGTCGGAAAACGTTTCTAGGCCATAGCTATTCTTCGGTCAATATAAAATATGCGCATAAATGATCTCAGCAATCGCACTTCTCCGACGGAAATCATGATGATGAAATATGATCATTTATGAGTGTCTCCTGGTCATCGCGCTGGATTGAGGGCCGAAATGGCAAGTGTTCTTTTTCTCCTGAAAATGTCATTCATGTTACTCATAATAATTCCTACAAAACAACTATGCTTACGAATTTCATGGGGGTGATACTGCTGGTGATACCTTGGATGTGACGGGACGGGGTGAGGGCCAAACTCCACATGTTTGCTCAGGAGGACACAGACCCTAGTTTCGGTTCTAGCCGGTATAACTTTAAGACAAAATATTTACTCCATGTTCCTCAAGAGGACTATTTTAAAGGGAAGGGGAATATTTCCTACAGCATAAAATTAACGACCCGTGAAAAATAAAATGTGTGAAATAATTGAACACATAAGAATGGGATGGAAATGGAAATATCACGCTTGCTAAAGAAAAATACTTCTCTAAGCCGAAGTCTCCCACCTGACTTTTGTTGTGGGCCGTGAGGAGATGAATTGAAATCCATTCCCAAATGGCATTCACAACCCCTCCCTTGGAACTCAGTTTAAGTACGTACGTATGCAACGCTTTCCGCACCCTTCACCGATCAACAACCACTGATCGTGACTGAATCCGTCACTCCGCCTCCCCCACTTGTGGACGCTCTGCTTACAAATTTGTAATTATCTTTACAAAAGGTCAGCATTACAGTGAATGCACTATTTCGAAGGTAAGCGAGTGAATTGCCGTATCTGAATTTGAAAAGAGTAGTAACACAGGATTTCTTCCGCTAACGCACGTTCCTTTCCGGTGACTGCGTGCAAATCGAGACTAAGACATGCATGGTACGAGTACTACAGTTTGTCATAAATAATTTCTGGAAGAATTACATCTAAGCATAAATAACATCTGTTACTCAGTTGGCATACGAGTACAATGGGCATTTTAAAGCAGTGTTCCACATTAAATATTTTGGGATATTATCCTCTGAACCACAGCTGCAGGCACCAAAAAAATCGATAAAATTACATCTGCATCAATCTACATCAATACCCTGCGAGCCACCAAAAAGGTGTGTGGCAGGAGGGGGGGGGGTTGAGTTTTAGTGAGGTGTCGAACGATATATGTGTTATTTCTTAACATTCACTCCATGATAGAGATGCAATTCATGCAATATGCAGAATTACGATTCACAAATATTTATCTATGTGACTTAAACAAAAGGGTTTTATACCATACGCGGACTGGAGGTCTACACCGGGAGTAGAGGGATGATTTTTGAAATATTTATTTAGAGGGAACATGGGAGAAAAGAAACATAAACATACCATTTCAAGAAATTAACAGGCGAATTAAACTTTTATAATAACAAGATAATGATTTTCACAGCGAAAGAAACGAAAAGAATTACAATTATATTTAAGTATTTCTTATGATTCATTAATCAAAAATTAAATAATATACAAACATGGAAAGGTATGAAAAATATGCATGTGAAAAAAGCTGTTTACTCTACTACTACGTGCATAATACCCCGCAAGCCGCCGCAAGGGCGTGTGGCGGGGGGTGTTAGGTCACCACCCGTAAAAAGGAACAAAACCACAGGAAAAATCAACACATACATGCAAAACTACACCCACAGTGGCCAACGCACTCATGCAAAAATCCCCTCATCCCACATGTATGCAAACACATACACCATCATCCAACATACAATTACACCCCAGGATGCAGCATGAAATGTAATGAAAAAGTTAAAGAGAGGTGTTATTTTACTCTAGTTAGACCTCGTTTGGAATATGCCGCAAGTATTTGGGATCCTAGGGAGAAAATTTGGCAAAAAGAATTAGATAAAGTCCAGAGAAAATCCGCTAGATTCGTTAAAAATTGTTATGATAAGAACACAAGTGTGACAGATCTCTTAGGGGATTTAGGCTGGGAACCACTTGAAGTGCGGAGAGAACAAGCGAGGCTTAGACTTTTAGAAAGGTTCAGAACAAGCGAGTTTAACTATGACACTGAAGGAATTATAATGACCCCACACTACTTACGATAGGTAGATCAGACCACAAAGATAAAATAAGGGAGATAGATTCCAGTACAGATAGATACAAATAGTCATTCTTTCCCCGAACAATCAGAAATCATAACAGTAAGAAACCGAAGTCACTTTAGAAATATTGAAAACATTGAATTTACAAGTCGGAGCAAAGTGAAACACTGCAAAGCTGTTAGATATGCTTTCAGGCGCATGTTTATGTAAGATGTAGTTTGAGTGCTTGCATGTCTGGGGTGTAAGTGTTCATTCATGAATGTATGCCATGTTTTTTTGCTGGATGTATGATTTTGTGGTTTTTGCATGCGGTTTTTTTTTCTTCTTTTCTAAATTACGGGTGGTGTCCTAACACCCCCCGCCACACGCCCTTGCGGCGGCTTGCGGGGTATTAAGTAGATGTAGATGTAGATGAAATCCATCCAATATCCATCCCTCTGTAACAGATAATTGTGTCCTACTCTGGTCCTTCTATTGTATAAATCCGTGCATGAAAAAATGCACATTCCAGTTTAAGTAAATTCCCAACATTTATACGTCCTAACATGGTGTTCAGGAAACGTTAGAGAATAGAGATCTAGTCAGGAAGTTCATCACAGGGCAGTGGAAGCTCACTACACTGGGATGCATGCCTCAGCTTGCTACGTGCCCACTAGCACGTTCCTTTCTCAAAGCAGCTGTAAAATGTCGACTGCGGTCAAAGAATCAGTTATTTAATGGCTCCTTATCTTCTATTATTATGATTTCTTTTAAACGACTGCAAAAATCTCTTTGAATAGCCATCTATCGTTCTATATATATTTTTTTTTCTTTTGATCCATTAACTTTTTCTTTTCGAATATTTTATAAACGCTTCCGGAGTATTTTTGGCTTCAACGAAAAAAAAGATGAAGTTAATATAATGTTCTGATAATGCAGTATCGCAGAAAATTGTATTCTGGGTCGTGAAGTTTAATATGCCCAATGTGCAGGTTGTTCCGATCCATCGAATGAAGCGTCCGACAATGCTCCTTGCGAGTTAAAACAAGAGCAATCTCAAACACATGGCCACTTTCTTCCGAGGAAAAAGCATGTCTATCATTTTCTTAACCCATATACTTACTTATACGAATCGGGGGGTCACCTTTCTTATCCAAGAGTCGCATAAATAAGCTTCGGCCACCTTCGCATTCAAGCGAATGAAGGAAGTGTGGTCATTGGAAACTATATTGGAATCGAATAATGTGACGAATTTTCTCAAATGTCAGGTTAGGTATCCAAAAAGAACGAGCTCCACCCTCAATGAGATCATGCAGTGACTGACGTAGCTACGATTGCACCTTCCCCCTCGCTAAAGGTTTACCAAGAAATCCTTTTCGACGAGCGCGTAGGATTCGTGTAGGAGAGCGATGAAAAATCCGTATCCACCTCACCCCCTCTCTCTTTCTCGCTAACTCCTTCCCACTTTCATCTTCTCTTCCGAGAAGTTTCCGACTCTTACCAGTCTGCCTTTCACGGGCCGCAGTTGCACCACTAGTGCCATCTCTTGATCGCTCTGTTCCCTCACTCACACGTTCGGCTCCTCACCGATGCATTCCTCCCTCCATCGTCGGTCCCTCTCTCCTTCCACAACCTCCCTCCCTCCTTCCGTTCCTTCTCTCCACCTCCTCACACTTTCGCCCGCGGGCCACCGCTTCTCTGCTCGTTCCTTGCCTTTCCCGTTAAACGCTGCATTCCTCTCGGCCCAACTGAGTCTCCTGTTAGCATCGGAGGATGCTTTTCAGTTTCTAATCGTCATTCGTTTTCGATAGAGGAAGATTTGTTTTCCTACCGAACCGTCCCTTCCTCTGTTTAAATGTCTTTTTTATTTATACCTTTTTTAAATGCCCGCTTTTCCTTATCTACCTCGGATGCCTTTTTCGACGACGCACCAAAATCGGTGTCACCTGATTAAAATTGGGAAAAAAGTGGAACAATGCCTCCAACTTTTTTTGACATCGCCGACCCTCGAGATGGTGGCCCCGAAGTTTCTTTTATTCAATGGTCGCGCATGCTGTTTTTTTAAACAGAGAAATCGAGCGACAAAAGATCATTTTCATTGCCAAATAGGAAAAAAATACCGAACGGCGGAACAAAATACAAACTGCACCTCTCATTTCCTTGGTTCTCGTTCGTCCTCCTCTAAAGCGTACTCATGCGCTTCATTTCGAGTGGAATGGAGCGGCCGAATGCGAGTCGAAATCTCTCGAAAGAGGGTAGGAAATATTTCCGTTCTTGAAACGCCCGAGAGGTCACACCGGCGACCGACCGAACGGGCTCGGGACGTGAGATGCAGCGCCGGGCGATTAAACCCGGCTGCTTAGGATGCGGCCCGTCTAGCCGGTGGGACGGATGAGGCGGCGGAGTGTTGGACGACGACCCCATCCCATATTATCCCTGTCTGCCCGCCCACCTCCCTCCCCTTTCACCATCTTCTTCCACGAAGTGCCCCGGACAGTCGCGTCTGCGAGGTGACGGTAGAGTTTTCCTCGGTACCAGGAAAAGGAAAGGCATCCAAGCCATGGGCCGCTTTTTATGCATAACGAAAGCTCCCTCCTCGAGTGTACCAGCTAATCGCGTTTAGCGGCAATGGCGGATACTTACGGCAAGGTTTGCGTTCAACCCCAAGTTCTCGGAATCCATTCGGATTGAAGAAGGATATTAATTCTCCGTGCCGCCGGGAAAATCCAGCTTGCGTAATGAGACGACCAAAACCACAAGAAAAAAATAACCGTTATTTAAAACGACGTTGAACGAGGGTTGTTCGCTCGTTCCATTGCATGCGAAATGAGGTCTCGTAAAAAGGTGGGCACGGGGTAAGATTTTGGGAGCAGTCTTCGAACCAAAAGTGACTTCTCTGTCCATCGTCTTGAAAAAGAATGCATTTCTTGCGTAAATAAAGCTAGTAAAATGTTATCCTAATCTGTTACCTAGCAATAGAAAACGAATGAATTTATTTAATTCTTCATATTATGAATTAGCCGACTAGCACTCAAATCGATGGATCTTTATTACACTCATTAATTTGATTCATTTCAAACTACGCCTTGAATTAATGATTCCAAACATTCTTCGTAGATAATATAGTTTCCAGGTAAACAATTCAATTTTTATGAGCAAATGCATCAAATGCGTCAATGTATAATGCAAATACCTGTTTAAACATCAGGATCCAACAGGCGTATTAGTTATAAAAATTAATAAAATCAAATATTGTTACAGGTTTCAACACTAATCGATCCGAGCAGATTCGTCAACATCTCTAAATCTTCACAATACCCCGCAAGCCGCCGCAAAGGCGTGTGGCGGAGGTTGTTAGGTAACCACCCGTAAACTAGAATAAAACCACATGCAAAACCAAATCATGTTACATCTACACAAAATTAGTTTGTTCACGCACTCGACAAACATTAACCACACGAAAGAGAGTACTTACATGCAAACAATATTAAATAACAGGATACGTGTATTCAAATCATGCTGTATAACTGTAGAAAAGATGAGTTTATTTAATAAAAAGAATAACATGCAGGAAGAAACATTCAAGATATCAACAAATATATACACTACTAATTCTAACCATCTCCTACACGATTGTTCTTATGTCTATTATGATCTCTAATAGTTCGAGGACAAAACGACATTTTAAATTTATCCGTTCTACAATAAATCTCCCTTATTTTATGTTGGTGATCTGATCTACCATAATAAGTGGGGGCCTGTAATATGCCCCTGACGTCCTATGAAATAATACCATTTATATTACAGACTAGCAGTATGTCCAATGGGCATGAGACCAAAAATATTTCAAATTTTACTTGAGTTTCCTTTTAGTGTTCTTTTATCGTCTTTACTTGTATCTTACGAACAGGCAAAATGGTTACTGTAATGGTAATTGGTGACTTTAAATGATATTGCGTAGACAGAGAGGAGATGAGATAAGTCACAAACTCACGTGCATAACGGATTGGCCTTGAGAGAATTGCAACACACGCTTAATTACGTAATACCCAAGGTTCATATTTATCAAAGAGGTTTCTTCCACCTTTCGGCAGATGGTACTTGTTGCAGCGACCAGCGGGCACACCAACCTATGTATCTTAGGACCTAGAAGCATACCACCCGCCTCTTCCCGAATCATTGGGTCCTGGTGGTACAAACATCTTCAACGGGAGAGAGGATAGTCGAGTAGTTGCCGTCTAAACTCTATCTTCCAGTGTTAAAAGCTGAAACTTCCCGTATTCTACGTGCGTCTATTTCATGGAAGGCAAGGTATCGTCCATAATAATATTGAAGAACCCGATGAAGTAATAAAGAAAATTTCGTTGAAATGAATGACTTTCTTTTCTGAATGGATCTCGCATGAAAGCTGGCGAATTGAGGGAGGCTGATAGCGTTTAGATGTGAGATTCACTCACTGAGATTCTTAGAATATTTCACAAGTTATTCTAACTGCATTTCATTTGTCTTCTCGACCATTATAACTCTATAATGTAAAGTATTTCTAATTTCAATTTAAAATGAGCCTTGGAAGTAAGACTATGGCTAATAGTGTCCAATTTCTTTCTTCTATCTCGCCAAATCATTACAAATAAAACTGAGCGCTGCATCATACAAATTTGTCAAAATCCCCCTTCTGAGCACCTGAATTGCATGGTGCATGTTCGAGTGCCAAATTCGCAGCAAATTCGAGTGCCTGGGCATAATTCATTGGGGGTGACAAACTTTACAATTATAAATCTCCATTCGTAAAATCAACTATCGAGTATCCGTCTGGAGTGACCCAAGTGATGGGCTCCAATGTCACTCGGGTTTGGAATCCAGGCCGGCGGTATGCAGATGAGGGACCCAAGCGACCAGCCGCCACACCAAGCTTGACCACCCTTGCTCACAAAACCGGCCACAATTTTGGAATTCTTCCTCCAGGAGGCGTACCGAGCGCACATCAACCACCTCATGCCGAGAGGCAGTGCTCTCCTGAGGTCAAGGTCCCTCGCTACCCCCCACTCCCCCACCGGCACCCGTCCCCTCCCCCCTCATCCGTCCAGCGTGGTTCTCTCTTCCACGTCGGGTTCACCTGGCGTCTCGGTCTCCTAGCCTCCCACACGGGCCACTTTAAATGCAAGAGCTCCCACGATGCCAGCGGCCACCTTATAACCCTGCCTCTCTCTTCTCTCTTCGCCCACGGAAGCAATCTCAATCCAAGCCGGATTCCTTTCCATGGAGTGGAGGGACATTGGTGAGGGAAGGGAGCCCTCTGTGAGGGGGCTTGAAGGAGAGGGTGAAGGGAGGGGGGGGACGTGATTGTGAGCAACAGAGAGGAGCGAGCCCGTGTTGCCGTGGAAACGGGTGATGGCGAGAATGAAGGGGTGAGGGACGGGAGGGGTTTAAGAGTGAGAGAGGGGAGGGAGTTATATTTCACGTGGCCGAGGCACGCCATACAGGTGCATGAGACAAAAGGCTTGCGCCAATTGGCGGCTGCGGATTCGGGATAGGGAAGCTGGACGGGGACGTTGTTCTCTCTCTCCTTCTCTCGAGGCTCCGTCGCCGGAAGTCCAGTCTTCAATATAAGATCTCGGCAACAGTTTTATGCTCATTCTTTGGACTGACAAGGGGCGCGCACGGTGGGCAACCAGCGGCAGCTCCCCGGCTCAGTCATTCCAAATTGGCTACTCCGGGTTCTCATAAAAAGGAGGAAGTGGTGACGACATAGAGGTCGCTCGCCATAAAAAGTCGCACATAGTAGCACTATTTGAATGTTTATCTCGACATTAACTGTAACACATCTTAATCGAAGTAAAACGACGTAATTCAAAACTGCTTTCCCAGTTGAAGATACAATTTCAAAAATTGAGAACAGCACGACGGCCATATTCGCCTTCGTGTTCATAGTAACAGGATTAATTATTTTACTATTTCACGAAACTAAGCTTCACACACTAGTACTGAATTTCAGTATACTATGGAGGTGATCCCACATCTACTATTGCATTTTTTAACAAACATTCATAGACATTTTGAAATGTAATGAAATAATTGACTTTGTAATTCCACACACAAAAAAGTGTGTGGAATTACAAAGTCAATTATTTCATTACATTTCAATATGTTATGCAAATTCCACAAAGTTACGCCTGAGACAACAAAAAAAAAATTCATAGACATAACTAATCATAAATATCATCAGAATGGGGATAGATATTATCAGCTTGAAGTTTGTGTTCAAATCTTCATTTTTATCATTCCACCAGGGTTTTTATGAAATAACAGATTAAAGTTAATTTTCCCTTAGAATACGTTCTTTATTTATTTGGTTTACCATTTCATAAAATGAAACAACGCAACACTTGATGAAATGCAGTATTTGAGACGATTAAACTAAGATATCAGCAGTGAGTTTCGATAGAATCATATTTTGAATTCTCCTAAATACTTCTCCTTTAACAGATTATGCATTTTTTTAAATCTCTGAAAATGCATCCTTGAGATGTTTTCATTTTAAATTCCGAATGGGATATTTGGTACAACCACTGGATAAGAAATATCACCCCTGAAGAAAGATTGAAGAGTTCTCAAGTATATTTGCATATATATATATATATATATATATATATATATATATATATATATATATACACATTCATCTTAAATAGAGTAGAATGGAGGGCTGAAATAAACCAATCTTAGGATTGAAATACTGATGATATTCATATTTGCAAAGGTTCAGGTGAGAATTTTTTTGCATAAATGACTGATGTTCTAACACTCCCCCACCCATACTTCCTCTCACTGACTTACAGGGTATTGGGTGGATGTACATAAAAATTGCTTTTCCCAAGAAAACATTAAATTTCATCATGAAGAATCTAGCCACCACAGTATTCTAGCCAGCACCATTAAGTGACATAGCATCGCACAAATCATTATACGTACAATATAGATATGGATTGAAGTAAATAGCTAATTTTAAGACAAGTTCTTCAGATACACTCTTACCTCGAAGCTTTTAAGGGACACAGACTGCAAGCAGGTGTCGGACTTGACGTCAAAGAAACTTGGCGTCATTAAATGGGTAGCGGGGAAAGCTAAAATAGAACAGCGTGGAGGGGGCGTTATGTTTATTACATCTGTAATATGTGGTAATTAATTGAGATACGTCAGAGAAAGTGTTAAATAATGAAGTAAATAAGGGGATCGAGATGGTGCGGTGGCTCCCATCGTACTGGCTTCCCACCCAGGGGGCCCGGGTTCAAATCCCGTCAGTGTTAAATATTTTTCAGTGGTATCTCGATCCCTACTTGAGGTGCTCTGTGAAGGGCACTTTGAGTGAGTACGCTGTCCGTCGGATGGGATGTTAAGCTCCGGACCCCTTGGCGCCTTTCGTAAAGAGCAGGCAAATGCCGACGCCGGGCTTCTCTCCACCCTTCATCCTTTCCTGTCAATCACTAATAGTGCAAATGACTTCATCTGTCGGTCGCCTCCCCTAAATTCTACTACTATGAAGTAAATAAGATTCAAAGAATATCAGCTTCAATGGGGACGAGTTGTTAACAGAAGAAGGTTACTGTGACGGGGTGGTTGAAGGAAATAGGGAGGGAATCCCTTGATAGATTAAAAGAGCAAACGCGACTCAGTCTTCAGAAAGACTGAGAGCTATTTAGTTCCCTAATGATACCAAGGGTATTACATCTACACAATACCGAGGTAACCACAGAATATATCTTCAAATTTGAGCACCCATTAATTATAGAGCCGACAATTTATACACTTGCCCAATCTTACATCTCTTAGACAATTTATGGTCACAAGAAACTACTTATGGGCAAACTTAAACTTACTTAAGACAATTTGTTGTCTCAGGCGTAACTTTGTGGAATTTGCATAACAAATATTTAATGCTTTAATCAATTATTGCATGACGCATATAGGTGTGCATGCGTATGAGGGCTTTGGTGTATGAACTAAGATATATCCAAATGCACGTATGAATTAATAGTTGTGCATTCGTGGTAGGGAATAAACAGCCTCCCGCAAAATGTCGGCGGGTTTATGGGGCATAATTTATTTTTAGAAGAAAACCAAGGTTTGGGATTTTGTCTTGGCCAAAGAAAGATGCTGGAATATCCCATTTTGATCTGTCACCCCTATAACGAATACAGTAATGACCAATTACGAAATAATGACTGCTGTCGTAATATATTTTATCCCTCGCCGAGGCTCCCAAGTGGCGAACTTGGAAGTTACCAAATATGCGAATACGATTAATCACTAATTTTTAACCTGAAATTCCCTGCCCCACGCCCTATGGCCTCACAGAGTGCAAAGTACCTAAGATTTGGAAAACCGCGCAAATAACGCCTATTTTTAAAAGTGGTGACAGGGAGGATCCCAGTAATTACAGACCTATATCTCTCACTTCTATCTGTTGTAAAATCTTAGAGCACATAATTGTCAGTTCAATAATGAGACACCTTGACAATATTAACTTTTTAAGTGACAATCAACACGGATTCAGGAAAACCCGCTCCTGCGAAACCCAATTAGGATTATTTACACATGATTTACTTGTATCTGGTGAGAGAGGTAGGCAAGTGGATGCCATCTTCTTAGATTTTCAAAAGGCATTTGATAAAGTCCCACATGGTAAACTCATTCATAAATTAAAGGTCGCGGGTATAAACAAGGGCGCCATAAGTTGGGTTAAAGATTTTCTTTCAGAGCGGGAACAGAGGGTAGTCCTTGATGGCGCTAGTTCCGACAGCGTTCGAGTCACGTCGGGGGTACCTCAGGGAAGTGTGATCGGGCCATTGCTTTTCTTGATTTTTGTTAACGATTTGAACCGCGAAGTGAAAAGTAAAATTAGGATGTTCGCGGATGACACGGTGATCTATCGGGAGATATCTGGGGATGAGGATCGTTTTATTCTAGCGCAGGATTTAGATTGCATTACTAAATGGTGTTCTAACTGGGGATTGACTCTAAATTATAATAAATGTTCAGTGGTAAATTTCTTTAAAAGATCAACGGGATTTGCTTACAAATTAGCTGGAGGTGACCTGGCAGTAGTTGATACGGTAAAATACCTAGGTGTCACATTCTCAAAAGACTTAACTTGGGGGACTCACATACGTAAAGTCTGCGGTCAAGCATATAAAAGATTGGGATTCATTAGACGCATTGTCGGCAAAAGTGACTCGAAGGTCAAGGAACGTTGTTACCACGCTCTTGTAAGGCCTCATTTAGAATACGCATGCAGCGTGTGGGATCCGAGTGAAAAAGGCCTCATTCGGGAAGTTGAGAAGGTTCAACGCCGGGCAGCCCGTTTTGTAAAAAATTCCTACGATAAAACGCAAAGCGTCACCGAAATGCTCATGGATTTGGGGTGGGAATCATTGGCTGAGAGACGATTCAATGCAAGATTGAAATTATTAAATAAATTTAGATCCGCATGTTTCAGCACCGAGGTCTCGCAAATTATTCGTACTCCTACATACATTGGTCGCTTGGATCATGCATATAAAATTCGGGAAATAGATGCCAGAACTAGCCGACTCAAGGACTCCTTCTTCCCACGGACAATACGGGATAGCAACTGCAGGGTTATAGATAGCAAAAATTCCACTTGCCACCCTCAGCGTCTAAAAAATAATTAGTTGTATGCATGTTAAATGCATGCTCTTCCACTAACCTTGTGTGTTTTGTTATAATAACCCATTCTTTCCGAATGACCTCATTCGTGTTCTGTTCATCTGTTTTTAAGTTTCCCTTTCAACCCCTCGTCCCTCTCCGCGGCGGGAAATTCCTGCTACCTGCAACGTTGGGTCGCATTCCCTGCCTTTTAAAGACTCTTTGGGGGCAGAGTGTTTCGTGGTGCATTTTCATGTGGTGTTTCAATTTCTTGCTTGTTGTGTCCTGGCTTCCGTGTTGTAGGATGGCTTTCGTGCCGCATCATGGGGTGCAGTTTTTTAGTTGTTTTGCGGTATATGTGTTTTGCATGAGTGTGTGCGCTGCTGGGGTGTAATTTTCCGTGTTGTTTTTTGCATGTGGTATTTTTCGTTTTTACGGTTGGTGACCTAACACCCCCCGCCACACGCCCTTGCGGCGGCTTGCGGGGTATTATGTAGATGTAGATGTAGATGTAGATGTAGATATGGTGGCTTACAAGGTAAATTTTAGAATCTGTCTTGAAAAATGGTCTATTGATCTAATGCAAATTCGGTATGACAATGCCTCCAATATAATTAATCGATTCCAAGAGAATCTTCATACATGTATGCTAAGATTTATTTGGTATCTGTTCCAAAATAAATGATAGGAAGTTGCCTTCACGTCAAGATATGAGTGTATCTCGGAGTTAATTAGACTTTTATAGCGAACAGAATACAGTCTCCAGTCTCTCTCGAGCCTGGAATGCTAAATTTCTTACCTCATCGAGCAAGTTTGAAGCTTCACTTCATATGCAGATCTGGATTTGAATGGCCATTGACAACCAACGAAGGAGTCGAAGTGATTTCCGTACCTATTTTTAACTATGATCTCTGGATCTGCTCATAAAGACCTCTGGACATAAAGAACATCAGAAACTGCTAGCACGTCCACTTATGCCTCCAGGGGGATACTAATCAACGACCTTGAAATTAGGAAGCAGAACATCTGCCATCATCTCCTACAAGGCCAGGGTCTCGTATCGTAAAATACAAAGAACATATTGTATTAGAAATACCACAAAAATTAAGCCTCGCATATGGTTTTGGATCATCGGCCCCATTTTTGATGCAGTTAATGTATTATCTGAAAGTAAAGGAGGCAGGGTATTCTTAAAATTAGTCGGCTTGCGGAGTATTGTGTAGATGTGAAATTCAAGTATCTCTACGTTAAGGTCTACCCAATGGCATGGGTGTTTGTAATCGTCTCCATTGTTTTCACTGTTAATAGTCCGATGCAAAGGCCAAAAAGTGCTGTTTTCGGACTATGGCTAAATAAATAAATAAATGGGTACTTATCACACTAAGGTGGAATCAATTCCTCCGAGGTTAATAACACTACCTGAAGCTGGACAAGTAGCCGCGAAGCATCAAGTTTCCCTCCGACCGAACCGAATCACGACTCCTTCGACATCACGATTACTCCGATGCCTTCTCTGCAATACTGAGTTTAGCCGAGGTGGTTTCATGGTGGCTTTCATTCTACGCAGCTATACAAACCACAACTTGTGAGAAAGGAATTCATAAGAATACGTTTTCTTTCCTCCATGCTCTCTCCCTTTGGGCGCACACGTCTCTCATTTGAATTGTGAAATGTCACATTTCTCGGAACTCAGGTAGCGTCACGGATGCATCGAAAGCAGTTTTGTCCGCGGTCACGGAAGCTGAGTCTCGGGAGTAAAAACGCTACCATCGGGATCGAGGGGTTATAGGCGGGGCAGCGGTTTACGGTCACGACATTTTGCCTTTCGAGGGGAGGGACTCTGGGGAAGGCCCATGAAAATGCCCTTTGGGTAAAAGCGAACTCTCGGGACTGGTATACAGCACCAACGAGTTGGCAGCCCTGCTCTGCAATTGAGCCTTTCACTGGGACCGGGCAAGCATGAAGGGAATTCACGCCAAAGGGAGGGGAGTGAGGGACGGAGAGAGGGAGCAGTGGGAGGAGAGGGAGGTATAGGTGTGAGGTATGCGGGAGAGTGGAGGGCGAGGGTTGAGGGTAGGTGGGAGAGAGGGTGAGTTTGTGTGTGTGTGCGTGTACCGGGGGTTGGGTGGGACGGAGGGTGGGTCGGCGGTGGTTAGACGAGACTAAGGGGTTGGAGTTGGACTGGAGAAGAGTCGGAGAGAGAGGGGTGGGTAGGCGGGGGAAGAAATGTAGGAGAGGGTAGAAATGCAGCACGTTCACGAATGGAGGAGCAATGTCTCGCTGAAGGATGGGGAGGCCAAAGGGAAATACCACATGTCTCAGGGGATGATGAAGACAGTGCACTACATAACCGGCCGTTCAGATGTTGACAAATTCTGGATTTTAGGCATCATGGAAGGTTGGTTTTTCATGGGAATAAGCCCACTGCAGATGTGGAGAATCCAAGGGTAAACATTTTACACTTTAAAAAATAAACTGTTATAAAAATGATATGTGATGCAATACCCACTGTGAATTTACCGTTTGCAACGAAATAAATTAAGTAAAAACAATCGTGGGAACAAATATTATCGCTTATAAGTATTGTCTTTGCTTCACTCAATTACTCAATTACTTCACTCAACCATCCACATTTGCAAGTAATTTCCTCTAACAAAAGCAATCAATGGTTCTCCATATCCAAGGTTAAGTTACGTGGGCCGAAGAACCCCGAAATGCTTCATTCTATTGACAAAAATATTTGACGGTCAATCAACGTTATCTCGCACGATGAATTAGCGAGTTTATTTGTAAAGAAGCTAACTTGGCAATTTTCGTTGAGAGACGAGAAGTGTCACAGACTCCTAGTGTAGAGATATCAGACAATCCCCAATTAGTCCTTGATTCGGTTTTGACGTTCCAACAAGGTCATACTAAAATATACGGATTGGTGGCTGAAAAGGTCGAATTTTGAGGATTTTAAATCGCCATGAACTTTGGAGGCTATATCACCAAATCTCTCGTGTTTTTGAAACACAATGATCATCTAACTCTCGAGAAAGTTAATTTTAAATAAACAACCCCCATACTGAATTGACCACGAGCTGACATTATCTATCAAAGATAGTTGCAGTGGAATATATGTTGATGCACATTTTAAAGAAAATTCATGTGACATTCGTTATGAAATTTGTTATATTCATTATTGATTTAATATTTTTATTCCCACTTGTGATTATAACAGCCAAGCAAACGAGTCTCATTAGCATAATCGAATCAGTGGCTTTTCTAATAACTGAAATGTTTGAATCTCTCAGTTGGCTATTACGAATCTTTAATAATATCTCTCATGTGTAATGAGATCATTCGTATGAATGACAATGCACGGCGACAGGATTGAGAGATTATTAGTGCCTTCTTCTGTGGAAGCCATGCTGCAATCGTGGATGCACGTATATTTCCGATTATGTATCATCCAATAATTATGGAGAAAGCGATCTATACCATCATCTGTCTTCCAATGAGATTCGCACAACGCTTTGTTTTGAATGATAGATATTCCATCATTCGACTCACGTCCACATGGCAGTGATACCTGCATTACACGCCTTCAAGCAAGCATCCGTCCGACGCATCTGCTTTATTTATACGATATATTACGGGGCGTAACTCAAAAAGAGGAGTTCTATCAGTAGGGTGGACCTCTTTTGGCACGCATGTTGGATTGCTCATGGCTGCTGTCAAGAAAGAAAAGATTACAAGAGCTCTCTTCTCCCAGACTATCCTAAATACACGTATATCAGTGATTCCTAGTTATTTAGTGCTTTAAGTGCCCCATCATCCAGCAACTCCCAGCACGGCTTGTGGTCCAACGTCCACCCTGGGCAAGAATGCAAGAGCGTTTCCATCCACCAAAAAAAGTACCGGAATGCCGTTCCCACGCGTCCTCTCTCCACTACATCCCCGTCCCCCGCGCGATCCCTAGTTCTAAAGTATGTCGGTAGGTGGCCGTGCTTGTGTTGTTGGGGGGCCGCACGCACCGACAAAGATAAACCGCGTCTCGTCTCTCCATGCAAGCTAACCTCTGTCTGCCCACCCACCTACCTATCCACCCAACCTCCTCCCCGCTTCCTCTCCTTCCTCACCTGCCTCCCACCCTTTACACCGCCCCCCTCCCGCCACCATCCCCTTCCCGGATGCTATTCGCTCGAATCATCGCCATTCCTGAAATTGAATGAGTCTGCAAGCGAGAGAGAGAATCTCCCGAAACGACGAGGTAGGGGGACGGGGCGCACCGCCGCATCCCTAAGCCGCCGCGCCGCCGACGGCCGCTCGGGCGTTGATATCTCCCCAGAGGTGGCTTTCGCTCTGCTCGCTGACTCCGAGGGGTGGGAGCCAGTGGCGTGGGCGTGTTTGATGAATGGGCGAGGCGAATTATTCATCCACCAATGACTATGCTCGCGTCTATGCATTAGTTATTTGGAAATGATAAAACATTACGAAGGGTAAATACAGCCTATTGAAGTACGGCGCAAATATGGAGGGCGACGGTAAAACAAGCTTACACAGATTGTACGTCGAATGTTTTCAGACGAAAGGCTGCCAAGCGTTTTGTGAGCATTATCGGCCGATGTTTGAATGATAATTCATCCGCCCATTGATGTCTTGAGCTTGTCACGTATCAAAAAAGTTTGACAAAAGTGG
The DNA here is from genome assembly GCF_022747635.1 of Hetaerina americana. NCBI lineage: Eukaryota > Metazoa > Arthropoda > Insecta > Odonata > Calopterygidae > Hetaerina > Hetaerina americana. The sequence goes on along the minus strand of NW_027286069.1, from coordinate 72,972,518 downwards.
AATTGTTGCATACAAAACGTCTGGACTGCGAATCTTGGCTCTTGTAATGACAGAAATGATTAGACACTTTTACGAGAGAAATGGAGTTATTTGGCAATGCGATAAATAAAAGAGAATCAGGATCAGAAATGTTGGTTGTGGTTTAATTATTTAGAGAATAATTTTTATCATGCATTATGACACCTGTTTGCAGTCCCGTGGGTAGAATGCTGGCGCTGCAAACCTCGGAGTCGATTCCTTGTGGCGCTCATGGGCCCTCTCAGCTTTACCTACGCTGCGTGATTTTTCGGGCACTATATCCTCCAGAGAAATCATCAAGGGCACATAAAAAGCAACTGGCCCCCTAAATCCTGATGAATAATTTTTCACGCGCCGTTGAGCTTAGGTAAGCTTACTGCGGTCAGGTTGATTGTTGTGGCTTGGTTATCATTCCATTTTATATTTATTTCAGGTGTTGGTTTGTCTTTTTACTTCATAAATGTAATTCAATGTCTTTTATTGAACAAATTGATTCTGAAGATGCTAATTAAACACTATTGAAGCGTTGGTGAGGAGAGGCTAAATTTTATTTTTTTTACCAACACTGCAACACTTTGCAGAAACTATTCCTTCGTTAAATATAAGTATAAAGCAACCATACCATACATTGAAAGTAAAAATAACGAAGATAGCCCCACACTTAAATGGGCATTTCCTTTCCTCTCCTCTATTGGATGGTGATCCTTGAGATCCCCTGATTCATCACCGTGCCTGCAGATTGCCGTCCACCCAGAGGCAGGCGGCCAACGTGTTTCAACATGTCGGTGAAGAAATTCCAGCCTGAAGACGCTGTTAAATGTTGGGGTTTTTAGTTGTGGCAACAACAAGATTGTAGCTGAGACCTCCCGAAAGTGTACTTGTTTTCATTAAAATGTGTCAATTGCCCGATCTCACCTTCCAATTGCATCAGAAGGATGACGTGCCTTACATTTGTGAAAACATGGCGAGCGTTTTAAGATTTCGAGCTAATATTCGATTTTACAAAAAGGTAGGTATGCTGAGCACATAACAATTCGAAATGTAGGACAAGCTATTAATAATTAGTGATAATAAGTAAAAGAGATTTATGGTCTGGGATCCACAATATAGACACATTGAAAAAACACCCAAAAATATACATATAGAACGAAATAGGTTTAAATTATTCGCAAACTTAAAGTGGAAGCCGATGTCAGGGATAAATCTGTGTTACAATAATGCGTAAAATCCTCACTGCGGATTCATGGTGTTTAATCAGGAGACACATTTCTGCCATTAACGTTGATAAGTTACAAATTTCGAAACCATTACAAACAGGTGCAGAGAAAATCCGCCAGAATCATTAAAAATTATTATGATAAGAACACAAGTGTGACAGGTCTCTTAGGGGATTTAAGCTGGGAGCCACTTGAAGTACAAAGGGAACAAGCGAGACTTAGACTTTTAGAAAGGTTCAGAACAAATGAGTTTAACTATGACACTAAAGGAATCGTAACGGCTCCACACTACTTAAGTAGATCAGACCATAGAAATAAGATAAGGGAGATAGATTCTAATACCGATAGATAAAACTGCTCATTCTTTCCCCGGGAAATCATAACAGTAAGAAACCGAAGTCACTCAAGAAATATTAAAAACATTGAATTTACAGGTCGGAACAAAATTAAACACATTCGAGAGCAAAAATATTAGGTATATTTGTAGGTGCAAGTGTATATGTTAGTTGGTAGTTTGAGTGTTTGTATGTGTGTGGGGTGTGAGTGTTCTTGCATGAATGAATACCATGCATTGTTTGTGGATAGTATAAATGTGTGGCTTTTGCATGCGGTTTTTTTTTCTTTCATAATTACGGGTGGTGTTCCAACACCCCCCGCCACCCGCCCCTGCGGCGGCTTGCGGGGTATTGAGTAGATGTAGAAGTTGAAATTCGGCAGTACAAGAATTTCGTGTTCCCTATCGCTACGTAGAGAAAGTTCTTATTAGATATTTATTAGGAGACTGCCCTTCAAAAGCACAGGTTACCTATTTAGTGGGAATTATCTATGTGGAAGTTCATACGCGGAATTATTTTGCGCATGATAAATCGGGAATTAATTTTCAGGATGCTCACAGACAGGCCCTGCTACAACTTTGCATTAATCGGCGAATTACGTCGCATGTTCCTGGGGTATGGCATGTTTATAGATTGTTTACCGACGTATCGACTTCAACGAACATCAGCTCGTGGGAGATATCCGACTGATCCAGCCTTTACAAGAGATGGAAGTATATTCATATCGAAACCCCGTTTATATCATGCAAATAAAAGATATTGGTACATAATAGAATATATGGGATAGGATACTGGACTTGCATTCTGGTATTTTACCGATTAAGGTAGATTTTGGATTAGCTTATACAACGGTACAACGATATATTCACCTGCAAATTTACAAAACACTACCGGATATTCAACACTATAATGAGGCCCCCTTCAATTGCGCATATTTCCTTCCTCCCCTAATTCCGCCCAATATGCCTATCCTATCTCTATCTCGCACTAGCATGCCTAACGTTCTCCCCTCTATCACAGTCAATGATCAATGATGATACCTGTACGCCAATCAAAATGATCTGCCATTGTCTTTCCTGCCTCCTTTGGATTTCTCCCAACCATGTCCTATCCTCCCCCACCATACCCGGCACTTCCTCGTTTGTTGTCCATTCCACCTTTTCCATCCTTACCCACTCCCATATTTCATCAGGCTCCATTTTATGCCAATTTGCTTTAATGGCCATGTTTCCACGCCGTACATAACTAAATCTACATCTACACAATACCACGCAAGCCATCGCAAGGACTTGTGGCGGGGGGTGGTAGGTCCCCAGATATTTAACATACATTCACTCTATTTCTTTATGCACCTGGCACCCCGCGATCCCCCAAAAACCGCGTGGAAAGGTGGCGGCCGAACACCAATCATGCAATATGCCTATATATATTACGAGTATCACATGGTTAGCAGCTATTCCTATGCCTATACAAAGAGGACAGGCACACATGCAATTCAGACACATATTACCGGTCAGTATATTTGCGCATTCCGAACGGATAGTTCACAAAATCAAAAGACTTTATATACATTCACCTACACCCCAGCTGGCTAAAGGGCACACGACGAGGGGGGGTTGGGACGCCAGATTTGAATTTATATAGTGTATTTACTGATATAGTGTTTCGTGGGAATTAAATCTTGCAAACCCCTATTTTCGACAATGTGTACCTATTATTTTCCTAGGTGTTCCCCCTTTTATTGTTGTGGCGAATAGTGCGCGGGAAAAACGAATACTTGAATCTCTCAGTTCGACAATCTAACTTTCTAACTTTGTACCAATTGTTGGTCCTTCCAATGTAATCAAAGGGCCTAATTATATCTCCAATGTCGGATGCAAAACCACACACTTTATATCTTTGTAATAAGTTTCACCAAGCGCCGAGCCTTCGCATATCTAAAGGTTTCTACCGCAGATTTTGTATTAAATGTGTGACGCTTTGTATCCTTAGGCACGAATTTCTCACGAACCTAGCGGCTTTTCTCTTTACCCTATCCAATTCAGTAATTAATGTTTTTTTGAAAAGGATCCCAAACGCTCGCCGCGTACTCAATGTGAAGCCTTACTACAGATAAATAGCACGTTTCGTTCAATTTTTCGTCGCTACACCCTCCGACTTTACATTTGACGAATGCCAACTTTTTAGCGTCCCTCCACAAATACGTATATGTTTTCCCCACGAAGGATCCGATGCAACGGTGGCCCCGAAGTATTTTACTTCATCCACGACGCTCATCCAAACACCTCCGAGTGCGTAAGTTGCTACAGTTTGGTTTTTTCTATTGTTTAAGAATATTTGTGACGGTACATTTTTCGACTTTAATTTAAGCCCGCAGTCTTCCCTCCATTTTTAATGTTGTTTTTGGCAGTTTGTAGTGATTCACGATCTGCGTCATTGGTTATTTCTCTGTAGATTTCATTGTCGTCGGCAAACAGTCTTATGATGCTTTTCATTTTACTGGTGAAGTCATTTACGTATAGAAGAAATAGTACTGGTCCCGTGACGCTACTCTGTGGGACGCCGGTTGTTACTTGCACACAATTAGAGCTTGAGCCATCTATCACTAACCTTTGTTAGCGGTCATTAAGAAAATCCCGAATCCAGTTTATTACTTTATTGCATACCATTGCAACTTGTTAATGAATTTAGAGTGTGGGACTTTATCAAAGGTCTTTTTGAAATCCAAGAATATTGCATCTACTTCTTTGTTTCTTTCCCCCGATTTTAGAACGACGCATATAAAAAGTCCCAACTGCGCTCCATATCAAAGTTTGAACACTAACTTATCTGTCTTCTTTCTGAAAGCTCTTTTGCCCAACACAATTCTTTCTCTTATGCCCCTGCTACTTGCACCATTTTGCTGAAGATTATGAGCTCCTGTTTTAATATTAGACCTAGCTTTTCACTTCATCGAAAACTGCATGATCTTTTGGGCGTTTTTGCGTTTCGTTTACATTTATTCTCGTCCCATACCTATCGCATTGACCTCCCAATGCGTTCAGCAATATTTGCATCCCATTGGTTGACTGGAAAACTAAAGTTGGTCCATGAACAAACCTAAATATTTTACGAGTATAAATTCCCTGCTAATTTTCATTCCTATCTCCAACTGACTATATTAAATAATATTTTCTTAAGCCGTTAAGGGTTTGAATTGAGGCTATAAAACTCTTCGCGGCTTAAGGAGATATTATTTAATATAGTCAGTCTTAAAAGGCCGTCAGAATTTTTCCTTTCCTTTTTTATCTCCAGTTCTTCCCATAACTCTTCAAACATTTCATCCTCATGTACGTTGAAAAGCACCGGTGATAATCACCTCCCTTCCTAACACTGCCCAGTCTTGCTCTCTTTCCGCTGCACGCACCTGTGCAGCCTGAGACATGTAGAGGGTGAGGATAAGTCTCCTAACCCTCTAATCTACTCCTATTTTTCGCAACACATACATTAATCCCAGCCAATTCACTTCATAAAATGCCTTTTCGATATCTGCAAAACAAACAGATACATACTGATTGCACTCCATATTTTTCCTAATTAGTCACTGCCTTTTATTAACAAATCCTGTTTTCCAATGGTTCCCTAGTCAAACTAATAATTATTTGTTCGAGGTGAAATGGATGGGAGAGGAGCATGTATACATGTGATTACCGTGTTCTTCTTTATCGCCGCTTTTAAATATAATTATAATACTCCACTGAATTTATTCCTCCTTTGATTCATGAGTAGAAAAATACAGGAAGAGTTAGAGGAGGTAGTAGGTGTGGATACTTTGACAGTAAGCGAAAGACTGGGATGGAGAGTGCCGTTATAGACCGAGTATCGGCAGAGAAGCCGTCTGCTGCTTTCCATCAACCTTATAAGCATCGGCGATTGGCGGGTTTAACGACCGGCAAGGGATCATTCATGGCCGTCTACAATCGACGCGAAGGAGACCAAGATTCGAGAAGGACCGGTGTAGGTGGGCCGGATATTTTTTTGGGGGTGTCCTCACGGACTTGAAGGAAAATAGGCGGCTTGTCGTGCATGGTGGCGCCGAAGAGAAAGCCTCCTAATTTTTATTAATTAAGGACTCTACGATATATATTTTATCCTCAAACCTTTCCTCGAAATAGAAAACATTTTCATCTTCAGGAACCTTTTACCTCAATTTTGACCTCACCTCTTGAGAATGGATTGCCACTAAAGTCGATCGGCACTCTTTCATAATAAAGACTACATTCTCATATAAAAATAATTCAACGATATCACGTTAAATTTGAGAGAGAAATCATCCTTACAGAACATACCCTAGCTCGAGCGAGTTGCCCTTAGCTTTAATTTTGTTCTTGTTGGTGGTTTGAAATAATCGAAAAGATGTCACTCTCGTATCAAGCAACACTCAGCTTTGGTTATAACACAAGTATATTTCAAACGGCTTAAGTTTGAGTGATTTAAAGAGGTGAATTTCGTGCATGACAGATCAAGGTGGCTTAAGCGGAACGAACATTTGTGATACTTTCGCATTTTAAATATTTTTATTGAAAAGCTATTGCAACTAGGTGGACAGATGTGAATCAACCAAAATGTACGGTCAAACTAACGCTATTTTACACGAGGGATTATCTTGCGCAAGACGATTCGATTGATGATGAATATCACGACAATTTCCCGTTTAAAGCGAAAACTAGCGTGGTGCGTATTATCATTTTCTTGAAATCAGGACATATCCTATTGCTGATCTATAATTCCATAACTACTGAGGGAGTACTACGCCAAAAAATAAGAGTAGATTGGAGGAAGGACTAATGTATGTAGACGTTGCGGACTTAACCGCAATCTGTACGTACAAGTCTCAGACTGTACAGGTGGGAGTGGCACATTTGGAGAACGTCGCAAGTATTTGGGGCCCGTGGGAAAAAGTGTCGCTAAAAGAATTTGATAAAGTACAGAGCAAATCCATTAGATTCTTCAAAAATTGTTACTATAGGAAGACGAGTGTGGCAGGTCTTTTAAAAGAATTGAGCTGGGAGCCACTTGATATACGTAGAGGGCAAGGTAGACAGACTTTTAGCAAGGCTCAGAACATACGAGTTTAACGATGACACAGAAGGAATTATCATGACCCCACACTATTTTGGTGAGATAGACCACAAAGATAAGATAAGGGAGTTAGGCTCCATTAAAGATAGATTCAAATACTCGTTCTTTCTCCGGACAATCAGGAATCATAAAGAGTAAGAAATCAAACTCATTATACACACTCCCCACCACATGCCCTTGCGGCTTGCTGGGTATTGTGTGGATGTAGATAGAGATAGACGGCATAGGTGGACGGGCAGTTTTAAGAAAAGGAGTGATATGCATCACTATCGGTGTTTTTGAACGTACATGTGAAGGTAATGGTTAAAGAGACGTCCGAAGAACTGATGATAGGAATGAAAGCTGGCGAGGAACTCACAAAATCTATTAGTTTTGCGGATGATCAAGCTTTAGTTTTTCAATCAGCCAAGTGTTTGCAAACATTACTGAGCGCACTGGAAATTCAGCGCGATAGGTATGGCATGAGAATACACGTAAACAAAGGTTATGCTGTTTTCGAGAAAGAGAAAAGCTATGCATATGTTAAAAAAGGAGCTCATAAACTTGAGCAGATGGAACAGCTTACCCATCTCAGAAGTGTTCAAGACAGAATGGTGAAAGTAGTAGGAGGAGATGAATTGTGTTGGGCAAAGAAGCTTTCACGAAGGGAAGGAAATGAATGACAGGGACGTTGAATAAGGCTCGTTAAAACTTTGATATGGACCGTGGTTTTGTACGGCGCGGAAACGTGGTCATTGAAGAAAGATGATAGGGGTAGATTGGAAGCTGTTGAAACGTGGGTGAGGAGAAGGATGGAAAAGGTCAATAGAATAAGGAGAAAATGAAACGAGAAAGTGGGGGATTTTTGGGAGCAATCCAAAGAAGTAGGAAAGGTGGATTTAGAGCATTTTTATTGAAAATGGGATTAAGATTGTGATATAGGGGACAACGTTAGGCAGGCGAGGTAGGAGAAGGAATAGGATAGGGATGTTGGACGGAATGGAAAGAGGAAGGTAGTATGCAGAATTGAAGAGAGGTTGATTGTGGTGTCTGACGTCAGGTTGTGTCTTTATAGGAGCGGCAAGTACATGTATCATTGTACCATTTTGTACGCTGTGTCATCTAAAACCTACCTTAAACGGTAGAATACCAATAATAATAATAATGATATTTACTTATGAACAATATTTAGAGAAGCAATAACAAATCTTTGGCCATAATCAAGGGATAATCCGGATTTGTAAAAGGTAAAGTTGAAATGTGACGAGGAATGAAAGGACGTTATATTTTTACCTCAAGTACTTATTACCGTATAATCCTTGTATAACGCCAGCGGCACTGAAGTCCTTTGACTAACACGAAAAGATCACAAGGGTGAGGGGAGTTCGGCCTTAGCAGTATGGTAGATCAAATCCTCACTTAGCTCTCATCTTGCCACTCCACAGAGCAATCTTTACTTTCGGTATGGGTTAAACCTAAAAATTACATTGACATCCCCCCCCCCCTGCTACAACCTAAGTTAAGGATACCATTTTACTGAGTTCTGAATCATCTATTAATTGAAAAAAAACTGCCTAACGTTATACTTTTACGAAGGAATATCTCAATTGCCATAAATCCTAAGTTTCCCATATTCAGATAACTGGAGCATTTAGGTGTGAAATAAACAAAAAAAATATTTAAGTAAACAAATAATTTCAGAAGAATACCAATGATCCCACCACAGTGACGACCGGTAATGGCCTTTTTATGGCAGGGTACTTAACACATTTATTTGCTAATTTTGAAATCCAATATGTAAATGAAAGATGATTAAAACCACTAGCGACTGTCAGTATGATACGTTTAAAATGAACCTGAGAGACATAGATGTACAAAATATGAAAATTTAAGTCATTCTACTGTTTTTAAAATCGTTCTAATGTTCTTTGCCATTCGAGGTACGAGTATTATAACAGCTACGCAAATTGTAAAGGGATTATAACTTTAATTACAAGACGAGATTAAAATATATTTAAATGCACGCAATTCATACTAGATTTTCACTAATGTTAAAATTCAAATAATCATTACGCCAGGTTCAGAAAATTGATTGATAATCATATTAAAAGAGAAAACATTTCACGGGCGGGCAATGAGATGCAGCATAAAGGTAAATCAAAGTTTGAAAGTAACTTTCGTCCCTATCGTCATATCTGTAGTATCAACGCTCTTATCTTTCTCTTACTAATTTTACTTTTTCTAATATTATTTCATAATAAAATACAAGACAAAGGTTTCAGGATCTATAGTGAATTAAATATTTACCAAAGAAACACAAATGCAATAGATACATTTCATACATTTACCAAATCACTATATAGGAATCACTTTAAAGAATAAACGAGAATCACTCACACGTGCCACAATGTGAATAAAATATAGCCGAGAACTTTTGATGACTCAAATAAATATACCAACATACAGCATACGTTTCTATAAGACGCGTTGGCATGACTCACGGCGTGAATCGAAGACTGAAAGGGCTAAGACAATAATAAGTGAGGGAATGATCAACAACGGAAAAGCTTTCACGTTAACTGTCTCACTGCCTTGCAATCCCCGAGATAATTACTCTTCTTTCTTATCTCCTGTTTCCCTTGTTTTATTTATCGAATGATGACGCTTGTGCCTTGATTATCTCAAAAACTAAACTGCAGAGTATATGTAGACTATGCAGACCGCCGTGCTTCTGGACACCTATCTATCGGAAACACAAGAGTATTTATCTTATACCCCAGGGTATGAATACATGGGCTCCATTTCAGTTACTGTTGATTATCATTCTGGGATTCCATCTATCACAATTTTAAATTTAAGAAAATAATATTCATCCTACTACATAAATACAGGTTATGACAAGAAGCCAGCAACATTTATAATTGGGCGCCTGAATTTGGTAAATTTTAATTTTTATCTCAATGTATTTTCGCCAATTGCAATTTTTCAGAGCAAAGAAATATTTCATTTTTGGCGAACAAATATATTAAAACCTTAAGAGAAGGAAAATATATAAAAACTATGGATACAAAATTATTTAGTTGATAATGCTTTGATCACTTGTAATTTCACTGTAAGGAATAATTAAAAACGGCAAATCGAAAAAGAAAGTTTCCTAGACACACATGAAGAAGTAGGGTATACGAACTCTTTTACTCGGCTTATTCATATTTAAACTTGTTTTGTAAGTTGATGAAGATTCTTCTGAATGATGTCTAAATGAGGATGATGAAAAGTATATGTGGGCCACTATGCCAGGTTATCAAGTGAGTACTCTGACTGAATCTAGTTGACCTTAGACGAGGGTGAAGTCAAATTTTAATGACAAAAAAAATTCCATAAAATATTAGTTCATTTTCCCATTTATAAAAATAGCAGTAGAAGAACTATTAAGTTATATAATTGGAGAGAAATATACAAAATGAGATTCGAAGATCCGGTGTGGGTGGAGATGATCACAGGGAAAAGCATCATGGTTTCATTTGAGAACAGAAATGAAACACCCCGCGCCACTGAGAGAAATATCATATTTCCATGAAATGAAGCGGATAATACAACAACCACTCGGGTAATTTCAACATTAAATTTAGTAATGATGGCTATGTAGCAAACAAGGTCATAACGCACCACTGGAGATAAATTCAGTGCTTTTATCAAACGACATGTAAACTATAAACCAAACCAAGAGAGTATTAAATCCCATCCCATTGACTCTTTTAGGACTGCAATAGTTTCTCGCAAAGTACATAAGTAAGTACCTTCTTTTCCTTTTGGCAGCAATAAAGGGTTGGTATAGCCCTAGGGAAATAGCGGCTTTTAGCTTAAGAAGCCATTCGCAGCCATGAATGGCTTCTCTTTGCCGCTGATGAAGGGATGCGACGCTTGGATATTCGAAGGTTTGTTCTCACAAGCGGCGGGCACGAGCAATTATCTTATTTTCAGCCCTCACCAAAATATTCACATGTCGTGGAGAATCTCGGAAACAAACAATTTTAATCGAGGAACTGTGGAACTAAGAAAATGTTACTTCTATGTAAATATCAAATGAACGTTCATCATTGTATGAGACTCGTGCTATCGTCCTGCTCTTAGTACTTTTAAGTACTTTTAGGGTTGGAGAGGGATCGGTATTACCTTTTCGAGCACATCAAAGTCTTAAGATTAATACATTTATTAAATCCTCAATATAAGAAAAAAATATTCTGTCGCAGAGATAAAAACCTAAAGATTACAAATGCTGGATACAAAGTGGTTGATTCTAAATGCCAACATCGAAACAGCTTTGGCTAGATTAATGCAAAACGCTCATATTTCCCAATGCTCATTTATATTTTTTCTTGTATGTGAATAAGTATCAGCATGTAGCAATGGAACCCATCTGAGCACATTTTCTGATGCTGCAGCCTTTTCACTCTATTAGCAGACAGCTTAATTAGGCTGAATAGAGGACGAGCTCAAATTTACACTCGCAGGGTGTCACCGGATTTATCGGAATGGGAGTGCTGATGTTGCCCGATTACATCATTAGGTATCTAAATATCGCAATTAAACCCCTTATTATGTTCTCCTCCATTGTCTGAGACCCTAAGTCTATTATCTTAGTGACAATAAAGCCAGTAGGGTTCAGATTGTGGAGTGCCTCATTCATCCAATGCACACGCTTTTTCCATATGCGTCAATTAAGGAGGCTTGTTCATGATTAAGTGGAACGACACAAGACCTACATTCTGCGAGACGCACAAGCACGCACTCATACTCAGCACAGCCCCTCCAGACCCAGCAGCGGCCCCGTCTGATACCTTCCCCCCCTTCGCCCCCTCCCCATCCAACATCTCTCGCAATCACTCGCGAATCCTCACCTCCTTCCCCTCTCTCGGCCCTCCTGCCCCCTGCTTGCTTGCCCTCAGATTCCTAGTCTCCCCATCCCTCCAATGAGCCTAAAGGTTCTCTTTCGCGGGCTGCACAAGACACTCCGCCGCCCAGCCCTCTCCCCACCCAACCGCACTTTCTCCGCCGCGCCTGGGATGACCGCGTTCGGCCCCGGGAGGCTGCGCAGGCACAGACGTGTCAGCTCATGTCGGACGTGTACCACCGCAGTGAGCAGTTTATCTCTCTCAACTTCGCATGGACCGTATGCTAAACAAAATCCAGCTCTCAGGTGGCTGTTGACTTCGTTTCATTTGCTAAACTGCATCATCAAAACCACTTGCTAGTTATCCGATCAAAATTTTTCGAGATCCACTCGCGGGAATAGGACTTAATCCTGCGGGAAAGTATGTCAGCACACTAAACTTTGGGAAAAGTAGTTTGGGTTAATGGTCTTTTTGACTCAGTGAACTCAATATGGGGAGTAGAATTACAATTTCTGGGTTTACTTATTGCTGAGAATATTTCTCCCCGAATTCGGGAAATTATGGGATATCATAGAATTTATGAGAATATTTCTCCAGAGGATGTTACAAATAGTCAGTAACAGTACCGACTGACAAGAGTTTTGCTTGTGTATTTACGACGTTCAAAAAACGAATAATAAAATGCCAAAGGTCATATTCACCATTGTTTCAAAATTAAAATAAAATGCTAATTTAAATAATTGAGTTCTTTAAGGCCAGCCTACGTCTGCAAGAAAAAATGATCCCACTTTTCCGTGAATTACTAATGAGGTTTCGTGCGTCACAAATAAATCGTTGTAAAGGTATAATATTGCTGCTCTTATGTTCGAAAACACGAGGCATTCGTGAAATGGCCTTCCGAGTCCAACAGAGGGTGACTGACCATTGCCACCACTTAATCCAGAGTTTCACTCAGGCTCTTAAAGTGGTGATAGGTAGCGAGAGTGAACGTGAGTTTTTTCATGAGATTGACGAAGCATGTAGAAGATCATGCGCGGGCCAATGGCTGTAAGGCATCGTTTGCAAACTGCAAAAAGTGTTTTAATGGAGTATCCTGAAATCTGCGTACCCTGTTATACATTTGTACCCACAACCATTATATAAAGATTAGTTCAAAATAAAATTGTCTTCACTTTCGCTGAAGTACATCATAAATAGATAGTTCTGTAAATTCTGCAAATGTGAATTTTCAAAAACTAATGTTAACCTGCAGTCTTCAAAAACAGGTTTATTAATAGGAACACACTAGATAAGGCACTTAAAACAAATTTCTTAGTCCCTCCCGGGACCCCATTAAAGAACGTAAATGTTAAATCTGTTAGGCTCTATGTGTACGCATCAAAGATGTTCATTGAAATCAATAGTACACTTTTTATTTTTTTTAATTACATGTATGCTCTACCTTAAAGTGAAAATTGACTCGTTGATAAATCTATTCCCAACGGTTAATGAACAGTAATATGAGAGATGATGGATGAAATAAAGGAATAAAATTATGTTCAAGTTACCAACATGTAATTAAACAAAAAAGAAAGAAAAATATACTAAATATATTCCAATTGTTTAAGAAAATTTAAAAGCTTTATTGATATAGAATTATATTTAATTATTTCATATCAAGGCATGAAATCTCCTGATATGGTACGTATAAAATCATTTTTGGCAAAAATAGTTTTGATGTTTCCACGAGATCCTAAAACGGAAGAAATTGGGCGCTGATTCTGTGGCCTATTGTGGAAGCAGTTCAGGAGTTGCAATCAGACTTCAATTATATCAATCGTATACTTTTATTCACAGCGAATCAACATGTTCATTACACCAAACTCCGAGTGTGGTACTTTGAATTGCCCCTGGAGGTATAAATCTGTCGACAAGAGCAACATGTGTCGTTATTTTTTGAAGAAAAAAATAACTTATGGTTCAATTTTCATAGATTAAAAATACAAGCGGAAAAAAATCTGGAATGGATCGAAAAGAGAAAGGAAGGACTTCAGTGACTGTTGAAGCAAGAGAGCAAGTGGTCTCCAACTTCATCGCGTGTAGCGCCGTCGTTTATTTTTTCAAGCAGAAGAATTTCACTCACGCAATACAGCCTGAAAGGTTTGGAATCGACGGAATACAGAAAAATCTCAGGAATTCGATTCGGTGGCCGTTTTTCTACTAAGCGTTTCCACGCGTCCGTTGCAACGGAGTGTAGAAATGAGTAAACTCCCTGTCGGAAAGAGGGACACACAGTTAGCTATTTGAGTCAGCTAGCTTACTAATGCAAGTGCGTGCATTGGGACACGTCACCTCTACCACTCATGAAGCCTCCTCCTTCCCCCCCCCCGCCCTCACTCTGACCCCGTTTCATCCGCTTCATCTTCTCACTCCGCCATGGGGCTGCAGGAGGGAGTCAACTCCAGAGGCGTCCAGTATCCATGGGATCGGTAATTGTCGGACCTGTTTCTTTTTTATCGCTAATGGTAGCAAATCTCTGTGTTCTCGCAGGTTTCCTTCATTTCAGCTGCCGAATAGGATGGCGAAGTCATAAATCTCGGGAACAGCGCTTTGCCAAATGAGATTGAAGAAAAGCGCGTTTTATTACCCCCGGAGAGAAATGGAGCATAAATACTTCACAAAATGCCTCTCTGGGCGGAAAATATTTATCAGCGAATAGCCAAAAAAAAGCCATTCAGTTTTCCAGACCGAAATGAGTCGGTAAATGGCACACTAAAAATGTTCACTTCCTTTGCTCGTCAGCTTTGTCGGAGAAAAAAATTTCATTATGAAAACTGGCCGTTCAAAACTTACGACACCTACGCGTCAAAAGATCGAAAGATATTTACAGCCACACAGATTATGGTTATGATGAGGTATATTCAACTCAACTACTTTCTTCAATGCAATCTACCTTGAGAACTATTTATTACATGCAAACCCTTCATCAGTGCATTTTTTTACTCACGCCCACAAACAATGGAACTACATATTTTCCTTGGCATATAAAATTAAGGAAGCTATCAGGAAAAAAACTCAATCAAGCAGTAAGGATATTGATGGCAATGATAATGAACAAAAAGAATTTTCAGTAAAATAGAAATTAAAATATGCGATTATTCTTCAAGTTTCCCGTTATCACAGAGCCACACACAAATACTGTAAATCGCTTACTCTTCAATATCAGATTTAACACAACAATAGAAATTAAATACCATTCTTTAATGTTACGCTTACGCTTGAGTTTTATTTTTCCATCTTTCGTCAAATATGTCATTAATTTGCTGCAGACTTCCTTCAGCAGGTCAAGTGACTAATGCAATTAGATTGACATTTCATATGGTAGTAGTACGAGACAGAATATAGAATGAATGCAGAAACTGTAATTGGGTTGATATTGTATCTGTTTTCGGACGTATTTTCAAATAAAACAATCTTAACTTCCGAAATTTACGGTGCGACTCATATAGTAACACGCTTCCCATAGTTAACATGGTCTAATTCAATGAAAAAGAAGAATTAACTTAGAGTTTCCACAGAAGAGAATTTTTATGGCCGATTACTTTCGCTACACAATAGCATCATCAGAAGAGAAACCATAGAGAATGGAAATATAGGAAAAAATGACTACTTCTACCATGGGGAACATGAAGTCCCTAATCATTGTTTTCGGGTTTTTCTAACTATTACTTTGTCTGGATGTATTTGTAAAAATTAAGAGTATAAAGGAATTAGGTCGAGAGAAATCAAGTTATTGTTATCAGCGATAATTTCCTAAATACACATTTACGAAAGCCCTATGATAACGCTTAGACTTGGAACTGGATAGCAAGCACATAAACGCCTGAACATCCGTCTTTTAGATAAAGGATGGAATTTCAATACCATTAACAAGAGTTTTTCTTAAGCCATTTACTTTTCTCTTGGGTGGGCAAATGGAATGGGACGCATAAGGCCTGATTTTGTCAACTCTCACTTTAACATGGTTAATATGACGTTTGATTCGCAACCTGGGTTATCAAATTGAATCAATTGACAAATAGCCATAAAATATTTTTGAGTGGCAACTGAAAAAATGAGCAATTAATCTTTTCCTAACAGAAGTAACCCATTATAATTACATTAGCTGGAGAGAAAATCCTTTATTTAAAAAAAATTTCAAGTGAAATTAAAATTAAAATGCATTGCACAGGACAGATGTGAGATTCTGAGGGACCCTAACCATCATGAACAATCATCATCTCCACTTAGATGTGTGCAAATCTGGCCTCCTCACTGATGTGAACATTATTTGCATCTATATAATAGCCCAAATGGTACCGTAGACTTTAGGCGGCGCCTTTCGAGCAGCTAATGTATCAGAAGAAAGCAAACTCACTCAGAAAAGAGGGCATAAAAACAAACAAAAAGCAAGGAAAAAGATAGGTTGGCAAGGAAGGTTCGCTAAATTTAATAAAAAATAACACCCGACGTTCTAGCATCAAGCTATCGCCCGCGATACCGCTATCGTATTATGTACTAAATCTGTCATTTGTAAGGATTCTCGTACCGTACTACGTGTAGTAATCCGTCGAGTAATATGGTGCACTCGTAAAGGAAACTAGCGAACTTATTATGAATGACAAAAACAGCGAATTCATGAGTTACAGTCTACTTAACCCTTAGAAACATCCACCCTCCTTCATCACACTTACTATCCATTCATCCACTCTCACCACGAGCACTCATGTGCGAGGGAGCAGGCATGCGTAACCCTCCACGGGGTGTGGCAAAAAAAACACAAGAAAATAATGTCTCTCTTGCGATTTTCACAAGGATAGGTGGGGAAAAATAGAGTTCATCCCGAGGCTCAACTCCACCGAGCAAAGGTTAAAAATCAATTAAGGCCACCCGCTGCAGCCCCTTCCATCTCTACCCCCCCCTTCCCCGCGAAATTCGTCGCTTTCGAGCGCCGAACCCTTCGCCCAGACAATCTCTCCTCCCCCCCTCTCTCTCACACAGTCCGCCCCCAGCGCGAGCTTACCCCCTGTCAGCTTGTCTCCCAGTCCTTGCTCGCTCCCCCTCAGGCTCCCCCTCCGCCACGCCCGCCTCACTCCAAATGTCAGCCTCGCTCCACCACTCGTGTCAACTTGACTGTTGTCTGGTATTACTGTTACTCAGTATTTTGACGATATTATTATTTTTCAATGAATAATAACGGTGGTGTCCGTATGAAACATTTTATTCGATAGAGGACGGATGAAAATAGAAGGGGACCCAATAGTCGAGTCGTCAAGTGCCGGCCCGGGATGAATTGCACGGTGGTTTCTATCTAACTTCTGCGCCTGTATTCCAATTGAACAGAAATTTGATCCGCAAGCAATCACGCGGGCTGCATGCTTATTCCTGTGGAGTGGCGTATGTTTCCGAGTTCCGAAACATCCTTCAAGGGAAAAAAAATAAATGGACGTGCATGGACCATCTGGGAGTGGCAGTGATATCGCAGACACCGCACACAAATATCATGCAGGGTATTTTTGTTATGCTACACACTGATTTTTCTCGAAGTATCGAGTAATTTTCTTCTTCCGAAACTACCAATAAATGAATACCCGACAATGATTCAGGCGGATGTTAAAGAAAGGAACATTTCTAAATTGTTGCGCGGTTTTTCAATTGATGAATACATACAGCTATCTGTAGATGGCTTTAGAACCTAGTTGGTGGCACAGGGGATAGGGTTGGTGCGGCAGATATACTGGCTCCCCGATTGGTTCGGGTTCAATTTCCACTAACGGCAACAATTTTTCCGAGTTCTGACGGTCTTGGGTCTTGGGACGCTATGTGGAGAGGGCTGGCTACCAATGGAGTCTATCAGATAGGACGTAAAACTGGATGCCTTGGCGCATATTGTTTAAGAGTAAGATAATTCCGACGCCGGGTTTCTCCCTACTCTTCTTCTATTCCCTGAATATCATAACCCACCGAATTACCCGCCTATTCAGATTGGCACAAATTACCTTAGCTGTTGGTCACCTTCTCTAATGAATACTACTACTCGGTGCCACATTATGAGAAAGTTTCCAAAGATCAAGCTAACATCGTAAAACATGGATATGAAAAGATAATCTGGGACCCATAATTGGAGTTTAACAATGAGACAATTTAAAGAAATATGAGTAGATGATATTGATATAATTGGTAATTTTTATGAAGAATAGAATGAAGTCAATTCACTCGTGAAATTTAACGCTAAAATGGAAGTTGCACGAATGAGACAATTCCAAAGGAGTTTTGCCATGATACTCGTCCTAAATTGTAATTATTATTGATTTTCTACCGTTAAAGGTAAGGGCTTGGATGGATACAGACTGGACAACGATACATTTCTTTGACTCTCCTTACAAAATACAACCTGACATCTGACACTACAATAAATGGTAAATGACACTGTTTTAGCTGTTACTCGGTAGAATTTCTCTATTATAAAGACAACAGAGGCACATAAATTTCACAATTAATCAATTGTGCTGTCTGTACTCTAGGTTACAGTAATTAAATGAAAGAAGAAATGTACAGGCAATTAATTTTAATTACTGAAATACTTCTGCTTACTAATGCATATTAGGTATCAGCATGTTTATTCTTTCAGTATTTCGCCCATATATCTTATTGAGATAATTTAAAAAAATAGAGCATACTAGGTATTCATAATCTTCTACATTATCAACCATATGAGTTTGGCAGGACCTTAGGTCTGTAGACCATTAAATTCTCGACGCCGCAGAATAAAGTTTGACATAGTAGGATTTAATGAAAAGAGAAGTTGATATGGTTCTTAAGCTTCACAAATAAGAGATTAAATCCAGCCAACTTCGCTTTCCGTTATTTAAAGAGGGTGGCTGATAACTCTTTCTGGGGCAGCAAAATCCGGAGCCATCCGGAAAGAAATGGAATAGCGGCATGTAAAGAGCAAATGCTAATAACCCAATGCGGCTCAAGTAGCAAGATAATGCAGAAGTGTACCGCAAAGATCCACCTCCCTGATCTTCATACGGTAGGATAAGCATGTTTCCAATTAAGTATAATTAAAACTAAATGCCAACATGCCAGTGAATGTTAGGAACATTGATACAGGCATTGAAGATTGACTAGAAAGAAATTACTGTCAGTATATGATCGGGAAATAAATATTTCACAAAACTAGATCATCAACAACAACTAGGAGGAAATATTTTCCATTTAGAAGTCAGAATTATCGGAGGAATTCGATACAAGACTCACTACATTCTTTTTTGTAGCCAAATAAGGATTTGGCGAGCAAAATGGAATGCGTAAATCGGTTGCCAATATCAAGTAACGCATGCTCTTAGGTCAGGAAATATTTCGACATAAATAAATCCAATTATTTCTACGAGAAACGCGATGGTTACAGTAACAGAATATCATACCAGAAGTAATGGGAAAGTGTTTGAGGGGTAGTGCGAATAGGTAATTAAGAGCCACTTTTTGCAATGTTCAGATAATTTTTTTAACTTTCGTTTACAGGATGATTTTGGGGATAAATTTGATCAAAATACGACTCTGGGAATATAAAAATTATAGAGTTTTTAAATATCACTGAGTTCGGAGTAGTGGAAGCACTGGCCACGACGGATTGCATTATTTAATAATTTTAAGTGAGCTTAATATGCATAATTGAACCGTAATTCTCTGAAAGGATATGATTTGCAAGCATGATAAGTTCATGGCTTTTAGCTCTAAACTAGCCTAATCGGCACATAAAATCGTGAGCGATTTTCAACCGCTTATTTGAAACGATAAGATTCATCTGGGTTAAATTCATTTGGTACCTATATTTGCAACTGAAGAGAAGATGAGAATGATTGGTATTCTCACTACTTTACGTAAGAGAATTTATTTTCTTGTTTAACTGATACAATTTAATTGACAGCGGGGTAATTTATCGAATTAGAATCGAAATATATTTAGACAATATTGTCTTTAGAGAAGATTGGTCCACATTCCAAAGTAGAAATATTGTAAAACTTGCAGTATTGCATCGTAAATCAAAGATTTGAACAAGAAGTTATCCTCAAAATACTAATTTATGTACAATTTCACTATCCACACTTTGGTTACCTGCGGTATTGCATGCAGTGTTGCAATCCATTAACAAAATGAAAACTCTCCCAATAACTTTCAGAGGAATCATGAAGACCAAGTAGGCTGTCAGTTATGAGAATCCGAAACAAAGCATTTCTGAAAAAAGAAGAAGATAGATGGATATTAGCTTAAGGCTGGCGTCAACTTAAAGAGATTAGGTGAGCCCCAAGGAGAAGAAAAATGCCTTGAAAAGAAAAGAAAACTTATCCGATAGCTTTGGGTCAAAACAGATTGTTGATGAAAACAACATAAGCGGTGATGGAAGGGAGCAGTTTCGAAGGTAGAACCATAAATAAATACATAAACAAAACATCTGAGTGCATACGACCTATTCTGAATAAGTTGAAAGCCTTCAAATGGAAAGTTAGAGGTCACAGGTTGCTTATTCGGCTAGTTTTATGCATACATATATTACCACTACTTGTATAAGTATTTGAACACTTAAGAAAGCCCGAAAGATATTGTAACTGTTGAGGAAATTTTGTAACACAGAAAAAAGGGCAAGCTCATAGTCCCTATACTAAGCTCCAGAACTCCCAAAGCTTGTTGTTTGGACACCATTAGTGTACGAGTAGGTACATGGAGATAACTGGCCCAAACAACTAAATTTATCACTAACTACTGATGGTAAAGAGTAAGATGATAGCTGAGGTTGTTAATCATCGTAAAAATAAGTTTTTAAATATCAAATTCAAATCTATGCTCACGGATAAAAACATGTGTGGACAGAGTAATTTTGCTGGTTAGTTTTTCTCAAAAGTACCATAACATTAGGTTGAGGCTCACGAAATGTCCATGGAAAACAGAGACCTCGTTAATAAATGCTCTCGATGGAAGCGTCGGGAAATGTTTTGTCCATGAGGCAGGGGATTTCGAAGGTGACTATACAAAAACATCAGCTCTGCGAAAACCTCGTCGGAAAATTTAGACCTCACTGCATGGGAAAGTTCTTTGGTGTCGCGAGGGTATTTGTGAGTGATTGTTTAGCAGAAGTACGAGAGATGATCTACGCCGTAAACATGATGTTGACGGTTAAGACCAAGTCCTGATGTGGATCCAGATATCTAATCAAAATGAAGTTGATCATGTATGCATATAAACTGCGAGTAATGCCATGCATACACTATCCCTGGGGAATCATTTGTAGACGGATATGTACGAAATTACCAACACAATATTATCATCCGAGAAGAAAAAAGTAGTTCTTACACAAACCAATTATTTGATATATTTTAATTGAAATGTATAGCCCAAAAACTAGTTATTTATTTCATGGTATGGGAATTAAGCATGTCATTTTAAGATTATTCAATCTTAGAGTTCAATATGTAACAGTGTCTTTAATATTTTGCTCAGGTTTGAACTTCAGAAGTCCTTAAACTCTAGGGTATTTCATGCAAAACATCACTCATTGTTTAATGAAGTATACAAGAAAAAATACAAACGAACCAAAACATATGCATACATCTTCGGTTACTGCCAAAATCTGACATTCTGAGGTATGGATGGTATAGTAAACGAATGATGAGAGCGACGTCCTTACCAATTAACCATAATTGCCCTTGCGTGACATCACAATATACATTAATGCCATTCCGAAAGGACAATGCTTTATTTTCTCACAGGACTCACTAAGGTCAACCGACGCTATGGAATAATCAAAAAGATGTCCTTCATTTAAAAGACATTACCTATATCGAAGTGACATGCTCAGAGAAAACTCCAATTCGACACTTCACTATATTTTTCGTACCACAAAAGTGAATGTCTGTTATTTCCATAAAATGAGAAGGGAATAAATACTAGTGCCACTGCATTAAAATTTAGAATTACACTTATAATTCAAAATCAATCACCAAGTGAAAAGGATATCTCGGAAACTAGAAAATTAAGGTCAGTTAATAATAATATAGGCAGGCATTCACCTCCTTAAATTCTTATGGAAAATTAATCTGAAGACATTATGTTAATATACTGAGGAGGCATTACTAATGTGTTAAAGAAATATGACACTTTCAAATAATTTGATCCGATAGTTACATGAATACTACGTCTACACCAAGTATGCACATGAAAAGGGAGTTCTTACTACTTATCATATTCTCACTCTATCATATCTTACTCGTCTTCTTACCCCGCCACACGCCCTAGCGGCGGCTTGCGGGGTATTATGTAGATGTAGATGAAAAGAGCGTAATCCCCTCCGAGGAGGCTCACAAAATCTGCAAAACAGTGAGGAAGCTACAAGGGTTGAATAAAAGGAAAAGAATTGTGAACATACCAATGCATTCGAGTATTCAGAAAACAACTGATGAGGACAAATATATTTTATTTTTGACTATTTGTAATATAAAAGACGTACCCACACGGCACAATACATATTCGGCCGATGGGGGAATTATTTTATCTTACCATTTCGTAAATCCTCTCTGAATAACCGTCAATTATCAACAACAATCCTCATTCCTAAATATTGTTCACCAGTTAGGTCGTCTGACTCAAGTTATGACTGAAGTTCTTCAACCGACCAGCGAATTTCCCTAGCCGATACCCGTCATCGCATCCTCTCCTTTAAAAATTAACCACGTTAAATATATATTTTCATCCGGACTTGGAATTCGCCATCTACGAAACGGCGGGGAATCATTAGACATGGAGTGCTTGCACAACATTTTAAATGGATATTTTCACGATAATGACCTATTTCAATTCTTTGCAGCCCGTGATCCTCCGCTATTCAGGCATAACACAAGTCTTTAACAGTCGTCCAAATGTGAGAGACTGCCATTAGAAAAGCAGACTTGCCTTATCCCAGAGTTCCCTATTCTGCAGAATTCCCTATCTAAAAAATATCCTGCTTTGCAGTTAGATACACCTGCCTCAATCACCTCCTTCTAGAAGTGCCAACTAGGTAGCTAATCTTTCACCTTATTGATTTCTTTCTTATTTACTCCTTTTACTGCACTCCTTTCTTTCCGTAAGAATATATTATTTCTAATTTTTTTCCCCTTTCCCTCTCTTCCGTTCTTACATTTAAATCTTATTTGAGCATTATTTCACTAAATTCAGGTAACTTGTGCAGTCAATAGTTATTTAATTAATACATATATATATAACTCAAGCTTTTATAGTTTCTGTCTGTCCCTTGGCCGGCGATATCGTCGCGTGTTGCGTATATATTAAGTTTCTGGCGAGAAAACGTTTTCAATTATTTTTTTCATGAATATTTATTACTTAATGAAAATTATGCCAGTTTATCAGAACATATTCTCCACATGTTCATATAAACTTCACTACTCATGAGTTGTAACAAATCAAGGCCACCTGGCAGCATTTTTCTTGCTGCTATTTATTAGCCTCGCCTACTAGAAACCTAATGAAGAAAAAGAATGAATAAATAAATTTGTGAGTGTGCGAGATTGCTTCGGGTTTAAAAAGTAGAAAATGCTTGCCCTTAAACTTATATTAAAGCACAACCACCAATCACATGTTATAATTAACGTCCTGAATCTAAGGTACTTAGATATTCTTTTCGAGGCATCCCTTTTCTCTTTCATTTCGCACGGAGTAAAAGGGCAAGGGCGGCAGTCACCGGCGTACCGTTCCTGTACTCACCACCAGTGGGCGAGCGAGACTCCCATGAGATATTAAACCGCGAAAGTTTACTCACAATTCGTACTCCTAATTCATTTCTTCGATGAATAAATTCAGAGGAAAAGGCTTCATAATGATAGTCCTTTGATGGCTCGTTTCTCAATGTCTGCATGACGGTAACGATGTTGCGGTAGAGAAAAAGGAAATAATGAAATTGGTTAATGAGGAAAGATTAAACAAATGAGGAAGCGAGGTATTCCTGTATCGCCATGCAACTCGCCTGAGCTGGTTCCTCAAATGTGAGAATAGTCATTTTATTTCGCTAAGTCAGAGTGACGGTAAACCCAGTTTTGCTCTTAATCGTCCATCAAATTTTACCTGATGTGTAGTAGGGGATGCTAATATTATCTTCGCAAATGCTATCATTGAATTGGACTCATATTGCTTGACTTTGAGAAATCAGAACCAGATCGTTGAGTGGTAAGTATTTAATATGAATATCCATTCCTATAACGATACAAAGGTATATTATTCTTCTAAAAAGTGGCGTGGCAGCTGACTTTCGGCAACTGACAATATTCGGCAACTGACCGGAGGATCTCGGGTTCCAATCCCCTTGGACTGCCCCAGCTGATCCCAATCTCAATTGCTTTCTGAGAATCAGAACTTTCTGGGAAACTTCAGATGGCACAGGTAAAAGAACTACCCGCCCTAGTGTAACAATGAGCGTGGGAATTTCACACGATGCGGAGAAGATAGTTTGATTGGTATTCTCATACGCCGTCGGAGCGAAAGTTCCGTGATTCCTTAATGACTCTTGAGCTCCACAAGAACGATGAGGCCACCGCGAAGGCTGGACTATTACTCTTCGTAGCTCTCCTAGCCTAGAGCCATAAGAAACTTCCAAAATCCATCTTGAAAAGCCCAAGCCCACCCCATCCCGGTATACCTTTCCGCCTACGCATCCCTCTCCCATTCTACCTTCCGCAGTCTCACGGTTCGTCCCCAAACAACTCCCGCTCCCACACACGCTTCCCCCATTGGAACAGCCTTCCCTCCCAGATTTCCTCCTCATCCCCTGGACAGACCTCCTCCCTCTGCGGCCTTTGTCGCGCTCATCCTCCCTCCCCGATGCCCCCGGCGCCTTGAACTAGAGATGAACGGTTACGTGAATTTTCGTCTTTTTCTGAGCATTTTATTTTCACCGTGAGACAAGTGGGACAATGGAATCGATGTGGGGAGAAGCCAAACTGTTTCCACTTGCCTGCTCGCAGAACAGGAAGGGAGTGAGAGGGACGGGGAGGGGGAGAGGAAGGGAAGGAGCGAGCGGCGAGGAGGAAAGAAGCCTTCCCAGAATGCCTTGCGCGGCCGGAAACGAGGTCGAGACTGCGATTAACACAAGGCGCTTGCGGCGACGTCTTTTCCCCGCTCTTTGCTTCTTTTTCAGAGCCAATATTGGGCCATGTTTACCATAAAAATCTAGGCAAGCACCAGTGTCCCAAGAACGAAGGGGTACAGATTTACGGGAGTCCAGTAGTGCACATTTTCGGAGCGTATGCACGGACCACTTTGTTCTTAAAAATAAAATGTCATTAAATACTCTCTCTCTTTCCCTCTCAAGCCACTTGCCTGCAACCTGCAAGCCTAGATTATTTTTTTCGCATCAGGTATTAAAGCTCGAAATTCACTTTTCAATTTTTCAAATTAATTACTTTGGTTTCAATGAATTTGGACACAAATGCGGGCCAGGTTCGATAAAATATGAGTGTTTCCATCGCACCCATGCACTCAAACATCTTGAGAAATACTTTTCGTTACACCGACATTCTGGAATAAACTTTAATAATGCACCGATTTCTCAGAGAATCATCGAATTTGTTATCATCTGGATAAACCGGCCGGCTGCCGGATGCCGGCCCCGGTGGCGGCGGGGTAACGTCCTCGTCTGCCATTCCAAGGGTCGCGGGTTCGATTCCCGCCTGGGGGAGTTTCCCTCCATCTAGGGCTTGGGTGTTTGTAAATGTGACCATTGTTATCGTTGTTAATAGTTCGATGTAAAGGCCAAAATGTGCTGTTTTCGGACTTATACTGAATAAATAAATAAATAAATAAAACCAAAATCTTCCACGGAAGGAAAACTCCAGATAGGTTAGATAATGGAAGATACTAAGAGACTAATAAGTTTCACACTCTAGACAACGTGCGAAAAGTAGTATTTTGTAGCCCATTTGGTTTAATGATTTCATTTCTAGTTAGGTTGATTTGGAGTCTGTCTATGATACCAATTTACGCGAAAATATGATCACGGAGGAATGACATCATTATTTGAGACATGACAGGGCTCAGATTTGAGGAAAGAGACAGTTAAGGTCACTAGATCGAAAATATGAAAGCTTCCTAAACAAAACCTTGAAAAATAAAGAACCAACACTTCTTTTTATTCAAACCAATAGTGCCAATAAATTATATTATGAGAGACCACTAGGGTTCAATAGCTGGGTCAGAATGTTTTTTTAAAATTAACAGTAACCACAGAGCAGAAGTACTATGCATTAATATATTTACTAGGGCCACTATATTAGTCATTTTGTGAATTTTTGCAAGAGATTTTATATATATATATATATATATATATATATATATATATATATATATATATATATATATATATATATATATATATATATATATATATGATAAATGAAGATACACAATATCTAAAACCAATAATCAACATTTAACCAAAATCATAATCTCTCTTTCAGTAACAAATGTAGAACTATAGAAATCAAACTAACCCAGCCTTAAACCTTTATTGTACACATAATATTTGCCTAATTTATTGAAAAAATTCCAAATTATCACAAGAAAAAATAGTTTAAAGTCGCTCCATCCATGGCACATGGCACATACGAACCCGCGAATAATCCAATTCATCGCTGAGGTTGAAGAAAGCTGCCATGAGATATTGAATCCTGAATCTCTAATACCTTCAGTAAATTTGACAATGATTTTTCAGCGTTAAAGCGAGCTCGTTTGTTTACTCGCATCGCTTTTTGTTTTTCGAGTAGCTTACCACCCCAGCGACAAACATCTCCGCTCGACTGCACAAGGTCACAACACAGCTATCGCGGTGATTCCTTGGAGGCCGAAGCCTTTATTATGTGCAGAAAAAAAATATGGTTCTTGGATGACTCTTGCCATAATATATTTGATATCATGGCTGAGTCCGGAAAGCTAATATTGCGGCGAGACAAATGCAGGGGGCGTGGGAACTTATGCTTTCGACTTATCTCTTTCAAAATCCACTTTCGTGTTCATTTATGTGAACTACTTTAAAAGGGACACAACTAATTCGCCGAGAAAGGTTCACGCACTGAAGGACGCTTACCTTTCTGTAAGACTTTTCGATCTTTCAATCGCATAAATAACGATTCTAATGATTAACAGACGCACACACCGACTTGAAACAAAAAAATATATATCTGGAAATTAGAAAATTGAAGTCTTTTAAAACTAGAATTGACAAACTTTGGCGATCTGTAGATCCTTCTGTCCATTTTACCGTCTTATTCATTATAAAATAGTCGCAAGAAAAAAGAATGAGTAGTTAAAAAACTTCATAATCTCAGAAGTTTTGTAATTTATTTTTTTTAATTATAAATAGCGTTTTAGTCATTGAATGCATATCTAGAATTAAAGGCGAACTTCTAAATTTTTTATGACCTATCGTGCCTCAACCTTCACTTTTTACGATGCCTTTATCCATAAGATATAAATAAAATCCTACCTCCTGCATGTACCTCAATTACCTATGAGTACACCTGAAGGCATCAAACAAAGGGCACCAGTCTGTCAGGCTCACCAAAAGGAGTTATCATTTTCGGAGTGTACCTTGAGCTCTAAAACTGAAAAACTCCGCAACATGATCTCTTGTGAACTGAGATAATTTACCTTTGCCATAATTGGCCACAGAAATGTTTCTCTCAATGTGACAATAGTTTGAGAGCGAAGCCCCCCTCATTGCCGAAGAGTGATGCTAGATGCCACTTGTACAACTTCTCCTCTGGGAAGACTAATTGGTCAGACGCCTCTGTCTCCTTGACAGTGACCCTATCACCTCCAGCGATCCTTCACGACGATACCTTGGCCTGCCGCCACGGCATACGGCGACATGAAAATGTAGGCAGGCCAGCGGGGCAATGACCACCGAAATTCGATGCCTTTACAGTGACGCCAAGTGAAAGGATAGCAGGCGGTTCACAATCTTTAACAGTCATAAAATACGCAATGGTGAAGGTTATCTATTTCATTACTGACGGAATTTACAGTACATGCAATATCGCTCTCGCTTCACCGATCACCATGTGATCGGAGAATTATAAACATCGGCCGGAAAACCCAAAATGGAGTATTGACTGATCAATGATATGAAATACATGCAATCTAACAATATCCAACTAATTTAATCCAGTAATCCAATCCCTCTGATGCAATACAGTGATACGGGCACCAGCAAGTAACATGAAAAATTACAGGAGAAACAGTTACGTCATCTAACCATATTTATACACTATTGAAATTATTGTATTTTTAGGTTACTTTGAAGTTTGATTTAATGGGATTAATCGCTACGGGACTTGAACCCGCGGTATTTGGGCCTACGGTCTGATAAACGATGGACTATCTTATCGGTTGCTCCATTTTTCATTAAAATCTCGGGTGCAGTGTGATGTGAAGGTAAATAATTATTACGCAGCTTTGTGTTAATATGTGACGCAAACGGCATGGGTCAATTGATTATTAGAGCATTCGAAGCCGTAAATTGAAAGACAGTTTAATTAGAAGGCAATGGCAGAATTTTACAATGGTCTTCAAACTGTAATTACAACCCATATAATTCCACTAATAATGCATAGCATAATTTGAAATATATTTTCCGTAAATTGTCTGGGTCTTTTCACTGAACATGGAATTTGGATATTTCATAATTAATGATACTGAGATTTATAGGAGCAGGAGAATGTGGGATATTGATATTCAGAATTAATTAACGCCTATGAACGAATGACAGCAATTATTTGGGTCATAATATTTCTGAGAAGATCCGCCAAGTCAAGGAGTTGAATTCAACCGTCAATTATGTTGTTTTGAATATTTTTAACACATCATGTGATTTAAAAGACTATGGAAAACTTTACCAATACAAGTTCACACAGCTTTAACCAACATGAAATCGATTATTTCATGATATAGAGTAAAAATCATCGTGCCTCAGTATCCAGGAAACAAAAAAATGAGTATGGTAATTTAAAATCGAAATAACAATTTTTGCAAAAAATAAAAAAGGATGAATCATGTATTTATGAAAAATTATAATAATATTTACTAATATCCACTACAATTAGGAAAATGTCTTATTATTGCTCTTAGTTTTACATAGCTAACAGGTAATCTTCACTGCAACTACCATTAAGAAAAGGAAATGCTCACCAGTTAATTGAATCAAATTTGCACTGATTTTAGAACTGCTGTCAAACAAAATATTGCGAAGACATCGGTTTCGTAATATTTTCGCGTTTACCCACGAGGAATTCAGATACCGAAATCGCTCAAATTGACCCACTTGGAACGCGATAAATAAATACGACCTCCTTCGTCCGCTAATGGGCTCTAAACGAAGTAGCGAACGAGCGGCATCGATCTTAGAGCCCGCGCCACACTGGTCCGGCGTAAAGTAACTCTTCCCAAGCCTATCTTAACCAATATTTTCCCAGGATTGCAAAACTGAGTAAAGAAAATGACGGTGAGTCGCAAGGACGATAATACAGATCAGGTAAAGCTCGAATTACTTCGATTATCTATTATTTTCAAGAGGAAATCGCATAAACGCTGTGAACATAAAAATTACAACAATTTCTTTCCAAGGCAAGTAAGTTTCGTGCATTATTCAGCATTTTGTGGCTAGAAGGAATTTCACGAGATCAGTAAGCACAAAAACTGGAGAAAAACTCTAACCGACACCAACTAAAACGCCCATTAAGAAAGATTTTGCACAGATTTACCCTGTGCAAGATCTTTCTTACTGGGCGTTTTATTTTTACCCTTTCATTCTCACTAGGCGTTTATCTATACCCATAGAATTGAAAAAAGAAGGTAGTTCACCCTGGAGACACTTTTACCGGTTAACGATGTTACATTTCAAGTCCTTCAATAATGTAAAGACTGTACACACAATAATGGAGGCTAATGAAAATAAAAGGTTTTCCTAAGCAGCCAAAGAACTCCAAAGTATGAAAAATAATCCCTGAATCTGAATGGTAAATTGACGGATGATATTCCTACCAGAATAAGCGTTAGACAATGGGTTTCCCACCTCACCGGCAAGTAGTATTTTATGTACAGTTTACACACGTACGTGAAAAACAGTAGCTGACCCAGAAATATCACTCCGGAGAAATATACATCATAATTGCTTACCGTATGAAGTTGATAGAGTAGTGATAAAAAAAGAAAGGCCAGTTTCAAAAAGCGATAGATATTTCTCAAGTAATATTTCGCTAACCTAAGGGTTGAAGATTTATTCCACCAAATAAAACTCATTTACGGGAAGATGTATACAGACAAAAATAGTCGTCGAATCCTAAAATAAATGAACAATTTGAATTATCTAGGATGTAATATCTCGTTTGATCGTGATACAGACTGGGATATAAAACTGGCAAGGTTCAGTCTTATTTGTGGGAAAATCCATAGAACCCTAAGAAATAAAACTAGAAAGGGCGCCCACATCGAATTTTACAAAACGACAACTGTCCCGACATTAATTAATGCACACGGAAACTAGACCATCATTAAAATAGAAGAAATGTAACGGTAGGCAGCAAAATTGGCATTCCTGAAATATGTCGAAGTGTCTTTCCTCATGCATAGAATAAGAAATAGAAGCATCGGAAAATATTTTAAAATCCAGTCATTCAATGAAATATTAATTAATACGAAAGAAGATGATGCAAACATATAGATCGAATGTCTGAAAGCAGGTTACCTATAGCGGCTCAGTAATATACTAGTAAACCAAAAGGTATGAGGAACGCTGGAGCTCCGTTGAGTTCCAGAGCAATCCGAATAGGACCTAACCCCTATAGTGAAGAAGCTTTTCAAACATCCATTGTCCGTTCGCTATTTTAAAGTTTACCATGCAAAATTATAACGACAGCATCACTAGAGAGAATACGCACTAAGCTATAAATTACAGATTTCGTTCCAATAACTATTTTATGCATTATTATTTAAGACGTGGAAAAGTTAAACATAGTGGTATTTATATGAGTCAAACATTATACGATGGCACATGATTTTTTAAAAACTCATTTTAGCACGTTGCCAGAATGTATACTGACATTGAAGGAGGACGAATTTTGTATTAAAATTCAACGTAAAATTCTGTTTGAGGCTTATGCAATATTTATCAGAAGCAATACAAAACTTTTTTGGCAATGCGTGACTGCAGCGAAAGTGACGAGAGGCTGCAGTAATCAGCCAAAAGAAACATCTTCCGCCATAACGCGATCGTCACGATTTCAATACAAACTTTGGTCAAGACTACCCCTGCGTCAGCACTCAAATTGGGGACTCAAATCATTCCCATTAACCCTTTTCCGAAATGAAAATTGTCGTTTTACCTCCATGAATTTGTCTGCCATCATATCAATGCAGTATGCATGCATGCTCAAAATACAGACTGAATACATGATTGAAACAGTATTAAATAAGATGTGTTGATTTTCTTCCGAAAATTTTGGGAAATAAATATCTAATAACAAAAGTTTTCTGGGTGTGAAAATACAAAAAGGAAAATATTAACAAATTCATATTAAAATTACGGTAAGATTGGCTCACTTACTCAACATTTTCTGATTATAACACAATATTCGAGAAGAAAGACAGCTAAATTAGCCACATCAGTATTTTTAAAATAATCAAATAAAAATTATATTTTTTCCCAACTTATTGATTGAACTACTGGCGATGGGAACTGGTGCTATTTGTCAAAATACTTCCAGTGAAGTCAGAATTTCAAATAGAATAAAATACTAACTGATTGTCAGGTTGGAAAGATTCATCTTCATTTACTTCTTAATTAGCCCAGGTTTATTTGGTGGGAAAATTAATCGCTTGACAATCATGGGCCCGAGTGTCTGTTCAATTTGTAGTAAAACACTTAAGAGACCTAAATGGACTCAGTGGATGAAAAGCTAAATGTGGCTTTTCGAGATTAGAGGGCTACCAGAAATGTCCGATAAGGAAAAAACGTACTCTAAAAGTATTTATTTTTAAGCGGTTGAAGTTCATTCGAGGTTCAGAGTTCTACGATACATGCCGAAGTTTATACTTCTTGTTTACAGTCTCGAATCACTATTAATTGAAATTGGACAGTTAGAAACAATAAAGGCAGAGACAGCTCACAAATTAGGCGCCATGATTGGCTGGCAGATGAACATGAAAGGGAATGTAGCCACTATTCCACATTCCAAGCAGTGAGGGCCGTCAACAAAAGCACTCAAGAGCTGGCAGCCATCAACAAACAACGAAAGTGATAGCACGTTATCTTCACGCTTCTTCTGTCACCAGCATTTAAATATTATCTATAGGTCTCGCAGGACCTATGTCGTGAGGAGGCGCGTGTGGTAAGTAAGCCAGCCGTAGGAATGGGTCCTTGACGGCCTGAAAGAAAGCACTGATATAAGCATCCGTGTACATACGACAAAATCATACGAAAATAGTTTAATCTTTTCGTTTTTTATGTAGAACACAGGTGCCAGCCACAAAGAGCATCTTATGTTAAAATCTCGAAATTTCACAGTGTAACCGTTTTTCGCCTTGTCGAGGATTCGAACTTGGACCCTCGATTTTGATTTCAGCGGAGTGATTAAATCAATTAAGTAAGTTACTGAGGTGTTCAATTAACCTATGAATTCCATGGGGTTTTGAATTAATAACGGTATGCACGTTTTATATGTTACACTTTGTTCCTTTTAAGTCCCAAGACATTCACAATATAAGAGGACGGATCGTTAACTTGATTGCTCAATACATTGGGTCGGAAATCAAAGAATCCGCGTTCGAATCCCGATCAAGGCGCACGGTTTTCACCGTGACATTCATATACAGTTGATGGACATCAGCCAATGACTCCGCTTAAGTAACTGTGGCGGCATCTCCTTCAGTACTTTGATAACATGCTAGTTTCTTTTTTTCATGTACACTATTTATTTATTTATCAACTTAATTGGGCGAGGTTGGGACTAATAGTCCCTTCTTCCACCTAACCCTACATTACAGACATTTGACGACAATCACATACAACCAAGCCCTAGATGGAGGAAATCCACCTAAGTGGGAATCGAACCCACGACCTCTGGGTTGGTAGGCGAGGACGTTACCCCGCCGCCACCGAGGCCACTAGTCCTCTTGATGAACAAATTTTATACAACCCCTCTGTCGACCATCATGACTTCGGTAGTCCGACGTTTTCGCATGGCTTACGTCATTCATGAAAATGTAATCAAGTTTACTAGTCCTCGCGGTACACGTGGCAAGTAAAGCATTCCCTCATTACGGACATCTGTCGATCAGTTTGCGCCCCATTTTGACCAACATGTCACAATACTTTACAAAACCTAATTATATCCCAGACTCACTTCGCTATTCTGCATTGGCAAACTATAAAGAAAAGATTTCCAATCAAAGGCAGCTGAAGTGGCAGTGAACGAAAGTGCACGTGTCCTCCGTACATTAATGTTGGGAGAGAAAACTTGGCTATACTGGAATAAGCAGAAATCTCAAATAGATGTAGCGGTTATGAGGTACTTCAGGAGTGCCTGCGGTAGAAATAAGAAAGATACGGAGAGACTATTGGGTCATGAAACAAAGGCGGATTGGATGCACCCGTAATAGAAAAGTACGAAAGACGTGTGCTCCGCTGGTTTAGTCATGAGAGTATGGCTGAGAGTCGAATTACCAAACAGATATGCATGAGAAGAGGAAATGCTTAAGAAGAAGGTGTAGACCGAGAAAGTCATGAGTGAATCTGGCCTTCAGGTCCACTAGACCAGAAAAGATAAAAATCAAAAAAACTGAATAATCTATAGATACAGAATCGTTGTTTCTAATACCTTAAAAATCGGGATTTTAATAAATTATTGCGTAGGGTAACTTCAAGTGCCTGGACTCGTTATTAAAACTACCTATTGTAAATGTGAAACGCATTAGATTTCTAATATTGGTACACCCTAGCAAGTACGAATGACTTAGAAATTCGCCTGGTTTATAACAAAGCGAATCCATACCATCTTTAAATGAATTGCAAGATACTGCACATACTACGGTACTGCTTTGCCTATATCACACCGGTTAGTGATGTACACCAAGGTACACTCATTCCATTTAAGAATGTTGTCACAAATCTAGGTCTCCTTAAGGATGAGCATCTTTCATGGTCTTCACAAGTTCAATCGTAGGAAAATCCATGAGCTGTCCTTACTGTATCAAATAATAAAACATAAAACAGCGTTTTTCCAATGCCTTCAACAGTCTTGATAGAATACATAAATTAAATATTAGAGGTAATCATAGATTCGTAATGCCTCACCACAGAATAACTTAATACGACCAGTCATTTGCCATGACAGCATGTGGCCAGTGGAATTAGTTGTCATGTATCATCACGAATGAACCTCCCATCATTCAATCATAAATCACCAATATCCCAGCAAACTAAACAGATGAAATAATTACCTAGATTTAAATGAAATTCGATATCCTCACTTTTTGTTTCGCAGAAGCATCGTACTTTGTATTGGCGTTTTTAAAGAGATATTTTTGTATTGCACGTATATGTATGTGCATATATAGTGTGTACATTGTATGTGTGTGTGTTGCATGTATTTTTTTTATAGTTAGTAATTGAACTAGGCAACTAACGTAATGTGTTGTTTTATGTAAGTCCTATGATAATGTATTTACTAATTTTATTTCTATTTATGATTAAAATGCCAAATTTATCTATAACTACGTATTTTATTGTAATTGTGTGACAAGGAGTTAGGCGGTAGGAGGGACTTCATAGTCTCAATCTCGCCCCAAAATAAAGATGATTGAATATCTATATATCTCCACCAAGGTGCTTTTAAGAAATCACTAGACCCAGGGTAATAAGAAGAAGGCTTGAAGATAGAAAAATCTTCAAAATAAAAATGAGAATGATTCAAAGCGTAGAAAGGAGTATTAACAAAAACATTATCAGTGGTATCGTTAATTAATAAGTGGCAAGATAGTTTATCGCTATGAAACAGCTCCACAAAGCACGCAGATTTAATTCTAGTAGAGAAATAAGTTCTTTTGACAAATATTCGATTACTGTTGTGGAATTTATTATTTAAGTTGAATAATATAATAAATATTAATAGAATAATATCCCGAAATATTTTGTCCAGTATAACCCAGCTGCAAATATCAACCCAAAGATCGGTTTGATAGGTGAGAGTAGAGTTCACCTATGACTAAGCCCAACGACGTGAGAAATTCACACATCTAGGGTAAGGGTCCATTTCTTTCTTTTTGCCACCTACGATTTCACAGAAAGATCTGATACCCGAAAAATTATACAGCTTGGGTGAAGTTGAGGGTGCCTAGAGGCACCCACTGGGTTGCCACGTCCCATTTTATAACGTATATTTTTGATATATAGCGTAATCTAAAAAATCATGATGACTCATACATTCTTTGTTAATAAAGCTACATATTTCATGCATCCACCTCGCAATAAGAGAGTCAAAGTTCCCATCAATTTAATCCCGGTGAATGAAGGATCTGTTTGTTTCCTTTCCCTGTACCAACTGTGGTTTCCCACATGAATATGGTTCCCAAAAAATCACTAAGGCTTTCGATATGCAGGGTATAACCAGTTTTCAATAGCACTCTAACGCAAAATCTTTTTAGAGACAGGCAGTTTTACTGACAAAACGACTGCTCCAACAAATTTTCATACATGATTCCTTTTTTTTATGTTTCTAGGATTTATTATATTCCGCCGAGAAAAATTCGATTGCAACATTCAATTGATTTCAAAATTTGATTGCAAAATGCGATTGATTACAATTATGGAATAATTAACCTGATGGCTTATCAAAGAATTTGCTCTTTACTCAGTTACCTACCTCTTCGGGCAACCTTTCAATCGCAATACACTTAGTATTCTCTGTATTGTACATGTAAACACACTTGAGAATTTAGATATTATTTCCTCGATTTCATTACCTTTTTGCTTTCCAACGATTCTGACCTCTTTGACTATTGGGACCCTTAAAACCAAAGAAATCGGCATTGGCTTTTGGTCAAGTTTCTCCAGGAATCCAACCACTAAAATTCACAGAACTCACCTACTCAGATGGGAACTCGTGCGCTTCAAATTTCCCAGCTAGTCAGCAACCGAACAGTTTCATACGGCCACCTGAAAAGTAAATTTTTTTTTTAGAAATTAGGTTTTTCGAAAAAAATCTCCGCCAAGTAGATAATGTTTTAAATGTTTCCGATAAAATCATAGGTTTCACCGCAATTTTTTTATTTTAACAATTCATACAGCAAGCACTTGAATTTTCTTTTAACCGAATGGAGCAATTACCTCTTTTCCCCAGATAGATTAAAAGCGTTTTTACTAAAGCAGTTACAGGTGAAGAAGCAAGCAACTCCAGCCTTCATCGACGTACGTGCTTCACAATAGGCTTTTCAATACAATGCCCGGGTAAACAAATCCCCGGGTTGTGCTTGAAACCCTGCCTTATCTTATCGCCAAATAAACATCCACATGCATAGACAGTGAACTTTGCCAAAGGCCTTTGGGTGGGTGAGAGTCAAAAGCTTCGATAAACCAACACACTACATCATTTGTGCCCTCTCCCACATCACGTAAGACATTCGTGGAGTCACGGTTGATTCGCCTCTCGACACGTATCTTTTGTCTTAGGAGTTAATCAACACGGATAGAAACGACAGTAGGTTGTTAAATACACGGAAGAATATCACGCTATCTAGTGAGAGATGTATTCGGTTTGAAATGTTCTCTATAAATAAGGTGGCATGTTTACTTATAGAAGCTGATATTCAATGAAAAAATAGTGAAACAGTATTTCATGGAATTTGTCTCAGTTCCTGCGGGCAGAGTCCAGGGAAATAGAAAAATATTGACTCCATAGACCATTTCCTTTTTTTAGATTAATCACACTGGTCCATTCATCGTCTAAATAAACTATTTACAGTGGGTTTCGAAATATATTTTCCTAATTGCCGAATACATCTAATTGCATGACATTTGATCATCGATTGGATTAGGAGGTTTCTTATAACTTCACTTCCGGCTTGGAACCATCTCTGAGTTTTGGAAATGTTATGACATCTATCCGTTAATTCTTCCATTGAATATCATTCGGAAACCTAAGAAGATCGAGTTATTTTAAGAAGACCTATTCCAGGACTGGCTCTACTTCACAATTGTTGATATTCCCACTCACAAACTGATAAGAGAATGACTACAAATGATCCCCCAACTTGTCATTCAGATAATATTACCGGGAGAGATATTCTTCTTTGAAATTAAATTGGCTTTTTAAAATAATTATTCATGGGTGGCACTGCGTTAATGGATACACTAACCCTCACAAAGTAATTTCTATACCTACGTTTTGCATTATATGCGCCGACAAAATTATTATAATTCAGATTCGACACAATCGTATTAATATTCAATGTGACACCATAGTAGTTTTTCTGTAATATTCATTTCGCTGGCTTACAGATCATTTCAATTTCAATTAAATCAGTCTAATTAGTCTCACTTGTCCAAATACCGGCCGAACTCCATCACAACCTCGTACGTAGAAATTCGGTGCAATTTGGTGCAATTGCTGAAAAGAAGAAAGTCTGCTACTTGTTCTAAAGTAATCTGTCCAGTAAATAATACAAGTATGAATTATTTTACTCAAGTAAGCGGTAGGGAATTGAGGGATATCCCAATGTATCAGTAACTCAGGGAAAGTCTGATGGTATTCCGTGCTAACGTAATTATTAAATCTATTTCAACTCATATTGCGAAATGCTGGAAGTCCCGTGTCACAGGCAAGGCAATGTGCAAGTTCGCGAGTTAAAAATACTCCTGATGTAAAAAAAAACCGCTCTAAAATATATTTGCTCATATTTTCTTGTTTTCAACATGAAGATCGATAGTAGCCTCGTCGAGATTAACAGAGATATTAAAATAGAAAGTTTTATCTTAATGAAATCCCTGAACATCTCTCTTAAAAAAAATATATTTTGAAACCGTATCGCACCTTTTCAATTTATACTGCCTTTTAAATGTAATTTTTGTTCTCTTGCCAACTATTTGAAATTGATGCAATCACGTTTGTAAGTATGATTTAATAAAAAAATTCACTCGCTTAATCTACAGAAAAGGCAAATTTTGTGCAAAATAAAAACGGAAAAAGAAAGTGGTTAGTAAAAGGAGTTAGTGTGAAGGCGTCTCAGAATCGTTCATGGCAGGAAGTTCATAAACAGATTTCAGGCTTGTTTACTTTTCTTCCCCATAAGGAAAGCGTTAAGTAACAAAGCAAGCATGAATGAAACAGACTCTAAAAAGCTGCAAGGATGTCGGGTGGACTTAGCACGTGTTTTTACCTGCGTTAACAGCGATTGGGTAGGCATCCAAGGCAGTTGTGGCTGCCATCGACGCTATCATTATATTCGTCGAGATGACTTCGTTCCAAAATAAATAGGTATATAATATGCCTTTATTGTGGACAAATGGCGTTACGTAATAAGGGGAGAGAGTAATGTGCTCATGGCATAATTTTTCTTTTAGGATAAACTAATAACCTAGTACTGAGCGGCTTGTACACACGCTGACATATTCCTTCACTTCTGAGTTATATATATATATATATATATATATATATATATATATATATATATATATATATATATATATATATATATATATATGTATATATAAAATATCCCCTCCCCGGACTACAACCTTGACGTGGTGGAAGGGCTTGTGCGTTCCGATGACCCCTAGAGCTGTACTGGCGGGAGTAATAATTATTGCTCCTGGTAGGGTCACCCATGCCAGATAGGTCGAAGGTTAGGAGCCAGACGAAAGGTAGTCCACGCAGCGTCTGTTCCTCAGTGAGGCGGCTGCAATGGCGTCTGACCCCAGTGGGGCGGCCAGTAAGTGATGGTGTCACGTTAAAAACACTATTGAGGAAGGCAACGGGAAACCACCTCAATTATCATTCCCTAGAAAAATATGATGGACAATAGAGATATTTTGAGTCCTGGCAACCACGGGGCTCGGCCCAATCGGCCGTGT
Organism: Hetaerina americana; assembly: GCF_022747635.1. Taxonomy (NCBI): domain Eukaryota; kingdom Metazoa; phylum Arthropoda; class Insecta; order Odonata; family Calopterygidae; genus Hetaerina; species Hetaerina americana. Next base: position 72,933,772 of record NW_027286069.1, on the reverse strand, counting down.
GTCGTGCCCGGCAGCGGGGGAGGCAAGGCTTCCGCGGTCGTCATCCCACGAAACCCTTGCAAGGGAAAACCAGCAGCAGCAGGACAGAAGACGCAGGAGAAAAAGACAAAATTAGTTAGAATAGGAACGTGGAATGTTAGGACAATGATGAGGACAGGGAAATTGGAGAATGTTAAGCGAGAGATGGAAAGGGGAAATATAGATATTTTAGGTCTATGCGAGGTGAGATGGAAAGATAGCGGGGATTACTGGAGTGATAAGTATAGAATAATATACAGCGGTGGGGACGAGAGCCAACGAGGGGTTGCCATAGTATTAAATGAAGAGGTAGGAAGAAGCGTAGTCAACATAGAGCAGGTAACGGATAGAATACTACTAGTGGAGATAAAAGCAGAACCGACGAACTTAGTTATTATTCAGGTATACATGCCACCGAGCAACCATAAGGAAGAAGAGGTCGATAGGATATACGATCAGTTAGAGGACATGATCGCGTGTGTTCCAGCAGGGAAACATTTGATAGTGATGGGGGACATGAATGCGACGGTAGGCGAAGGAAGAGATGGTGATGAGGTGGGCGACTACGGTTTAGGCACGAGGAATGACCGCGGGGAGAAAGCAGTTGAGTTCTGCAGGAGACAGGGGTTAGTCATCACCAACACTTGGTTTAGACACCACAAAAGACGCAGGTATACATGGAAAATGCCAGGTGACTCAGGAAGATATCAGCTAGATTATATCCTGGTTAGACACAGGTTTAGGAATAGTGTGATAAATTCCCACAGCTTTCCGGGAGCGGATGCGGACTCAGACCACAATTTAGTTGTTATGAAATGTAGCGTACGTTTCAAAAAGATAAGGCAGGGGCGGCGAGTTAGAAAATGGAATGTAGAAGCATTAAATGGGTTGAAAAGGAAGGAATACAAACAGGCGGTAGAGAAAATAATGGAGGATGGTAAAGGGCTTATTACTATCGAAGAAAAATGGGAAATGATCAAAAAAGGGTTGTCTAAAGCCGCAAAAGACACTATTGGAACCGTTAACGCTAAAAGGACTAGGAAACCATGGATCACGGATGAGATGATTACAAAGATGGATGAGCGGCGAAAATGGAAGAATATAAATACAGAATTAGGCAAAATGAAGTACAAAGAATTGAACAATAAATTGAGGCGGGCAACAAATAAGGCAAAAGACGCATGGTGGAAGACGCAGTGCGAGGAGATGGAAAGTCTCCAGAGGAAGGGCGAAATAGGTGCGCTGTACAGCAAAGTTAAATCGTTATCGGGAAGTAAGAAAGGAAGAGCTATGCTAATAGTTAGAGATAAAGCGGGTAAGGTAATAGTTGACGCAGGAAAGATCCAAGAGAGATGGAAGGAGTATATAGAAGAACTGTATAGTAAAGAACTCAGACCAACACAGTTACACATTGAAAAAGAAAATGACGTAGAGGAAGACAGCTTAGGTCCAGGCATACTAGACAATGAGATAGAAAGGGCATTAAGGGAGATGAAACTCAATAAGGCCGTGGGGGTAGATAACATTCCCGTGGAACTTTTAAAATGCTTAGGAAAATGTGGGAGGAAGAGGCTATATGGGCTGATCCGTAGCATTTATGAGGAGGGAATCTGGCCGGAAGACTTTGTGAGAGCAGTTTTAGTTCCGATTCCGAAAAAGGTAAAGGCCACGTCATGTGAGGACTATAGGACAATTACTTTGATATCCCACGCAGCTAAAGTTGTTCTCAGGATCATAAACAAACGGATAGAGAGTAGGGCAAATGATTACTTAGGGGATGATCAGTTTGGGTTTAGGAAGGGGAGAGGTACGCGTGATGCCATTGCAGTAATGAGATTATTAATCGAGAGGAATATAGAACACAACCAGGAGGTATATGCCTGTTTCGTAGATTTCGAAAAAGCGTTTGATAGAGTGAATTGGGAAAAACTAATGAGTATATTGCAGAAAATAGGAATAGATTGGAGGGAAAGGAGGCTAATCCGCAACCTGTACATATCTCAGACTGCTCAGGTGCGGGTGGGAAACGGGGAGTCAGGATGGGCAGTGTTAGGAAGGGGTGTAAGGCAGGGTTGCCCATTATCACCGTTGCTGTTCAACCTGTATGCAGAGGAAATGATCAAAGAGGCATGGGAAGAACTCGAGGTAGGAATGAAAGTGGGCGGGGGATTCGTAAAATCAGTTAGGTTTGCTGATGACCAAGCTTTAGTTTGTCAGTCAGCCAAGGGGCTGCAAGCATTGCTTAGTGAATTGGAAATTCAGTGCGACAGGTATGGGATGAGAATCAACATTAATAAAACAAAGGTTATGCGATTTTCTAGAAAGAAAAAGGCTAATCTTAACATTAAAGTAAGAGGGCAAAAACTAGAGCAGGTAGAACAGTTTACGTATCTCGGTAGTGTTTTGGACCAACACGGTCAAAGTAGTAGGGACGTAAGGAGAAGAATTGCGCTAGGCAAAGAGGCTTTCACGAGGAGGAGGGAGTTGATGACGGGGACTTTGAGTAAGGATGTTAAGAAAAGACTCGTAAAAACTTTGATATGGAGCGTAGCTATGTACGGCGCCGAAATGTGGTCATTGAAGCAGGAGGATAGACGTAGACTGGAGGCTTTTGAAATGTGGGTGTGGAGAAGAATGGAAAAGGTGAAATGGACAGAGAAGAAAACAAATGAGGAAGTACTTGGTATGGTGGGCGAAGAGAGGGGTTTGTTGGGAGCAATCCTATGGAGGCAGGAAAAGTGGATGAAGGGGGTGTTGACCGGCAGTGGGATGTTGAAGACTGTGATAGAGGGTAGAATGTTGGGCAAAAGAGGAAAGGGAAGGAACAGGATAGGGATGTTGGATGGGATGAAGGGAGGAAGAAAGTACTCAGAGATGAAGAGGGACCTGGTGTAGAGTAGAATTTAGGGTTGTGTTTTGTTAGTAGTCACAAAATATTTGTTTGGTAGTTGCGTCCATCAAAAAAAACCTACCTTAACCGGTAGATTACCTTAAAAAAAAAAAATATAAAATATCTTCGAAATGGAACGCTCTTCGGCAGCGCACAAATATATAAAAACACAGATGTAGATGATCCGCTTGCCGGGCGGATGCTCTGAGATATATATATATACTATATTTAAACTCAGAAGTGAAGGAATATGTATACATTTTATATAAACATATATATATATATATATACAGCAATATTATACATTTTAATGTGTTTATGGTTATAAATATGTACATAAATAACCATAAACACAGCAAACGAACCGAAGAGTTGATTAATAATAGTATCAATTATTTAATCCTTGACACTGCCATCAAAATTCGGCACCGATTAGCCTGAATTTTGTCATTTTCCATTGGATTTGGGAACCTATCAGGCTGCAGCTGTATGTGGTTACCTCATTACTTTTGCGATATTTGATACTTTTCTTTTTAGTTCACCCATATCGATACTAGATAGGATTTTAACTCCATCGTCCTTTAGAAGGGCTTGTTCAGGTTAACCAAGAAAACTTTTCACCATTTTCAAACATTTACTCAACCTATTGGTCCAACAACTCAAAGAATACCAGACTCCGGATAAATGTACTCCACTAAGTTCCTATGAAATAATAGTATAAAATAAAAAAATTAAATGGAGCCACTTTCAATTATTATATTTTGCATTCTACCGATTAAGGTAGGTCTGAAATTATTGCATTGAAATGCATATTAGCGGATGACTCCGTTAAAAGTTACCGTAGCGGCATCTCCCGCAATTCCTTTGAAATTTGTCTAAGGTAGGTTTTGGCTGGTCACAGGTTACGCAACGGTACAGCGATAATTCCGTTGCCTTTTCTAAAAATACATGAAAAATTAATATAGTATTTAATGTGTTCCATAATCGTCACAAAATCAATTCTGAGGTAGTCGAGTGAATTGAATGATTTCATCTTTGAAGCCTCTTATGACTTTAGGTAATCTCGCCATCTAATTCTCACTGCCATTCAACTTCTACGTGTACACACAGATCGTGAGAAACGCGTTTCTCGCTTCGAGCCAATATAGATATATATTCACCCTGGCAATGCTCTGCATGAGGATTCTATCATTGAAATTCTGAAAGCGCCACTCAAGGGAGATTTAAAGCATGCCGATGCTAACATTCGTTTCGTATTCTGTGCGTGGACGCTGAACACAAGTGATGTACTCCTTAGATATCTAACAAAAGTATTCTAAACTTTTCCGAGAAATTTACCAATGAAGTCAGAATTTCTATTTCTATTCGTTGGTCGAGAAACTTACATAGTCCCCAACTCATCGTGCATATAAATTCGGCATGCGGTTAGAAGAAAGACAAAATACCGCAACACGAAATCATTAATAATTCAGAAAGAAATATTGTGCTGTGCGCGAATGAATTTTTAAAACTTTTATCTTAATACTTTAGAATGAAAAATTAGGTGACAGAAAGATGAAATAACTTCCTATTATACCTTAAACTGAAGTAAAATCATCCACGAGAGTTTATATAATTTGATTTAAAAAATTCAAAGAACTGCGCCCCGCATGGTGCACGATATTACATTCTTGGATTGTCAAGATCAGTTTCATGTCGTCATCTCTTCATAGTTTGAGTATTAACTTGGGGTGTAAAACTTTTGATCGTTAATTTACTAGTTCACATCGCCAAATACATTCGACAGCGTATTTGGGGAAGCTAACTGTAAAAGTTAATACGGTACTGTTATGAGTAATACATATTTAACTACGTTAGGCTACACTTAGCAACTCGATCACAATGATTTCAGTTAAGGTTCATTATATTTCACTTAAAAGTGAATCCTCAAGTTATTTGACGAACAATTTAGCACAATTCAGGTCAAAAAACAGGCCAAAAAACGTTCATTTCTCAAAGAAAAAAATGAATCATTATTGAAGCTGAAGAACAGTTACGTATCTTAGAATGAAGTAGCAGTTGCTTGAAGTCGAAGCGTCTCTCTCCATTTATCTCGCATTAGTGCCGTCTCGCTTGATGCTTTCCTCATTTTGATATCCTATCGCTTAACGAATTGACTTTAAACGCGTTGATTTTTACCTCAACTTTCTTCTAATACAATATAGTAAACGCGTGGCGCTCAAAAGTTTACAGAGAACTACATTTACGAGCAATGAGTTACTTGAAAAATTAACTGTTTGACTTCAAATATTAACCATTAACGCGTTACTAATCAAGTCTGCCATCAATTCTGGTTGAAGGTTGAGAAATAAATATCCCGGCGACAAACATTATCCATCCTTGAATATTTAAGGCCATTTTTTTTTTTTTTTTTTTAGCCGGTCGGGCACCTTTTCCATGTCTCCACCCGTAATTCACATAAGCCTTCTCTTATCACCGTGTTTCTCGAGGGAGCTACCACCAGAGGCATCAAAAAATACTAATTTCCCAGGTAATGCTCGTACAATACTTAATTCCTGGATAGGACTAGGATATACGACCCCTGGTGTGCATGTTGCTCGGAACACCAGCCAGCAGATAGACGGACGGCCAGTTTATGGAAGGGATATCATACCGAGATCCCCGTTGAGCGAGTCTATGCGTTTTTAACAAGCATGTGATATTCTGAACAAGTGGTCGACAAAAATAACATAACGAAAAGTGTACAACACGCAACGGATCACTTGACAGAGTGGCAGATATAGAGTACGCACGTATTGCCCACCGGTCATAATTTCTCTGGCCAAATCAACCTACGCTATTTCACGTCATTTCAAATGAAATCCACCTTGACATTTTCTGTGAACCCCAGTTTCGCTGTAAATATCTTGACGTGGTCAACATACCTCTTTCTCTTTCCCCTTTCACTGGATAGTTAACCATCGAGTCATTGGCTCATTTCGTAACACATATGGAGTTCGGCTTGCAAACGGAGCACAATAGTTAGCGATGAAATAGTATTTCGATTTTAGTGTTCTAAAATGCTAAATAACATAGCCCTGCCCAGTGAGGGCGAGCAAAGGAAGGAAGATACGTCCTCAATCGCCGCATTGAAGGGGATCATTGTAAAATTTTCATTTTACGTATTTGGCATCTAAAATACGGCTAACTAAAGAGAGATTTAGCATAGGAATATTAAAAATACAACATTTTTATGAAACCATTTGGAAAGATTTTATGAGGGCTTTTCAATAATGAATGAGCACAGTTTTCTTTCATGTAAAACCATTTCCTGAAAAACGAAAAATGATGCGACCATACCTTTTCCAGCATTCTCGCTTTTCTTGTACAATTCGACGGCATCGGCCGGCGAATTGTACAAGAAAATGGAAAGCAAAACACCAAAACAACAGATATTTGTCGTCGAATATCAGCAGGTGCTCGCCGCGTGTTACCTCCGTTGTTGACGTAGGCAAACCGATCAGATTTCAACTTGCTAGCTGGATCAATACCGGAATGAAATCAATGAAACATATGCCACATATACATTGCACATTAGGCAAATAAAATTTTTAAAAAATTAAATTTTCGCACGATAAAATATGCGAACATTAATGTATCAGTACTTTTATTAAGCAACCCTTGTAATTTTGTCTTGAAAATCTTGAATATAGGCGTTACGAATTGCACAAATGAATTTTATGATACTGAGTAAAATGTTAAGAATGCTATGATATTTTACGACTATTAAAATGTTTTTGGCGCGAAAACCAGCATTAAATCCAAAGCAGTACACGTTTCACGTGCAAATCATTGTTTCAAAATTTTATTTTCTTCACAAATAATTGTGATCGACGTATTATCTAGAAGTTAAAGAAGCATTAAAATCATGAAGCGGCTGGCTATGGGAAGCAAGAATAGAATCCGTCAGTAATCCTCTCCCTTTAAAAGAAACTAATCAGGTTTTTAAAAAAGACCAGTTATTTTGGGAAGCAAAAAATAACAACAATAGCTACTGGTTTAGTTCAGCCAGGTTACAAAAGAGGTGGTTTTACTTATTGCATAACTGTATGCGTTGGCATACTTAATAATTAAAAGAAATTGAAAACATTATAAAATCAACTGGATGTGCAATTTGGCAAGAATCAACTCTTTTACAAATGCAATCACAAAATTGAAAAAAATGAGAAAATGCATGCATAGAATAATGAATATGCATCTGAGGTCCTCCAGTTAGGGACAGATTCAGATTATACTGATCTCCAATTATTCAGGAAACATTAAACTGTGTGCAATATATCTAGTTGTGAGTGCTCAATCTTCAATGGGTGTAATGAGAATCATGCGTGAGCCTGGGTAAGCAAGAGATGGCATATGAGCAAATGATCATAAAATTGGGTACTACGTACGCATAGTACCGCGAATATACCGTAAGTCCGAAAGAAGTTACTCCACTATTGATCATGAATTGAAAAATTGTTTTCCTCTTTTATGTTTAATTAAGACTCATACACCTATCGAATAATGAAAAAAAATAGGAAGACTCATGCCGAAAGAAAATTGTAAATATCACCTGAGAGAAAAGAGAAGAGTAATTTTCCTGATGGTGAAAAATTCTTCACCTATTTTTAAATGAGGATCTGTGAAATCATTGACGATTTTATTCCCTAAATAAACATTCATCTAAACCTCCACAATTCCCCGCAATCTGCCGCAAGGGCGAGTGGCGGGGGATATTAGGGCATTAGAAAATAACATATCATTATTTTTATGGAAGCTCAGGCTCAATTATTACAGTATGCTCAAAGCAATGACGCCGCAGTAACGACGTTTAGTTGAAAATATGCTCAACAAGCTACGTGAACTAAAACCGCAATGAGTTTTTAAATTCCTCTATTAACTCCTACCAATTCATTAGTGGTTCTTCCCTATTTAGCTATGTCTACTTAATCCTTTATGCAAAAATCAGATGAAATCATATCAAAGTTCTTTATTTGTTGAAACTCGTGAAAATAGTTTGATATTCGAGTGGTAAAAATATTCTATAATAGCGGCAGTTTATGCATATATTATTTACCTGCTACCTTTTTAGTGAAATTTTATTCCAATTGGCAAAATAATGAATATCCATAATTCATCCGTAATTAAACCGTTAAAGTATATGAATAAGTAGTTCAATATTTAGAAAGCAGCCGTCTTACATTATTTTGTTTCCTTCAATTTTCACCTAATGCAATGTGAGCATTAAAGATATATTTTACCTCTTCAGTACACTTTGGATATGATTGTCAATGGTTTCCCAAATTAGTTGATTTGAATTCGATCATGCATTCTGCTATACTCCTAATTAAACGTTGAAAGTCTTTCAAACGTGTAACTCTGCATCTCGATCTTAGTATTCTTCCGTTTCTCTCTGATGACCGGATCTCGTCGGAGTCTGCTCTTTCAATTGTGCTCCGCGCATGCTTAAAAGATAATCTTTTTAGGATTGCTACCGCTGATGAAAAAAGTATGACAACCAGTTGTATCATTTAGCAAGCCATGGTGTTTTTAGCAAATCGATGGGAACGCAGTCGGGTTGAAAGCATGAAAAGGGTCATGAGTAACAAATATTCAGCAGGTTCTTTAAATTAGGATTTTAAAATTATCATTTTTTCATTCGATTTTTTTGCATGTATGTGTTGTTTTTGCATGTGGTTTTGTTTCTTTTTACGGGCGGTGCCCTAACACCCCCCGCCACACGCCTCTGCGGCGGCTTGCGGGGTATTATGTAGATGTAGATTCAATTCCTCTCAGCATAGATATATGAAAAATGAATCATTCCGTATCTCCAGAAAAGATGAGCAGTATTTCTCTCCCGCTGGGAAAGGTCTATCAAACCCTGAAGTGGATATTTATAATATTTTTCTGGTATCATTTTTCATATACTACCTTGATCAAAAAGTTCCCGGAATAACCACCGTGTGGCGCTCCCATCGTTCCGATTTGAGTTCTGTTTTTTTTGTTAAATTGGTACATCTGTTGTTGATATTCCCTTTAAATCTTAGTGTCATAACTTGACATTTGCAAAAGTTACGTAGCCAAGAGTACATCTATCTCTGTGTGTGTTGGCGATTTTTTACAATTTCAGAAATGGATTTAAATTTGCAACAACGAACTTGTATTAAATTTTGCGTAAAAAACGGATTTAGTGGCGCACGGACGTTGGAAATGTTGGAAAAGTGTTTCGGCAACGATTCTCTAAAAAAACGGTCGTTTACCAGTGGCACGAGCGGTTCAGAAGTGGTCGTGAGTCAATCGAAGATGATGAACGCAGTGGCAGACCATCGACATCGAAAGTCGGTGAAAAAATTGATAAAGTAAAAGAAATGTTGGTCAATAACCGCAAATTAACCATCAGAGAAATAGCGGAGGACTTGAACATTGCCTATGGATCCGCCCAAGACATTGTGGTTAATGATTTGGGTTTCCGTCGTGTAGCAGCAAAGTTGGTGCCAAATGACCTCAATTTCATGCAAAAAAAGAGATCGTGTTGACGTCGCAAAAGACATGATTTGCGAGGCTGAATCCGATCCCACATTCATCAAAAGGATCATTACTGGAGACGAGACGTGGGTTTATGAGTACGACACGCAATCCAGACATCAGGCAAGTGAATGGCGTTCACCAAATGAGCCGAGACCAAAAAAACCACGTCGTTTTCAGTCAAAAAAGAAGGCAATGCTGACGGTTTTCATGGATTACAACGGTGTAGTGCATCATGAATTTTTGCCAGAAGGCCAGACAGTAAACAAAGAGTATTATTTGGGCGTTATGAGACGTTTGCGTGAAGCAATTCGCCGAAAGAGACCAGAAACGTGGGCAGAAAACTCGTGGATTTTGCACCATGATAACGCACCGTCGCACAGTGCTATCATTATTCGTAATTTTTTGACGAAAAATGCAACAAATACCATCCAACAGCCACCGAATTCACCTGATTTGGCTCCCTGTGACTTCTTTCTGTTCAATCGAGTTAAAAAACCATTACGGGGAACGCGTTTTAGCAGCCGAGAGGAAGTAATGGAAAAATCGCAGGAAGCACTGATGGACATACCGAAAACCGAATATAAAAAATGTTTCGAGGATTGGATCAAGCGCTGGCATAAGTGTGTTGCAGTCGATGGGGATTACTTTGAAGGGGACAATATAGATTTAGATGAATAAACTTGTATTTTTAATTTTCTGAATAAATTCCGGGAAATTTTTGATCAAGGTAGTATACGTCTTACTACGAGTGTCTGTGGCCGCAATAACGAATTTTTTGTCATACATGTTTACAATAACACAATTAATTTAACCAACGAGGGTGCTACACAGATATACCTGTATTTTGGAAGTTGTAAAGAGGTAAGGGTGCGAGTAATTCTGGACGTTATATGTTGTATTCTCAAATAATTAATCATGAGAAAGAGGCGAAAGCAGAATTGTCATAGGATTAGCTCGCTAAAGTAATGGTTGATTCATCTCTCTGAATTAAAATAAGAATATTGTCGGTTCCAAAATTGTTTCCACAAAGTGGTCATTTTAACTATGCATCACTATAGATATAGATCACTTCCACGGGGCTAAGTCGGACTCTATTCATTTTTTTATTTAACAAAATTTAAATCCCAAATAACCGAGAGTGGGTTGGTAAAGATCGCCTCCCCGAGGGATACTGGTCACTACCCTGGTCTCCGAAAGTTTCTTCAAAGAACAAGCAAATTTGTCCAATTCCACTGGTCCAAGCAAAGGCAGCTCAATGGACGTGAATAGCTTATTTTTCGGCCACACTGGCCGCCTAATTGATCGGAACTTAAACGCCGGTTAACTGACCAAATTAATGTAATGAATTGATGTGATATAAAAGCCATACTATCTAACATCAAATTTTAAAAAATAATCTCGCGTGCAACGGCTGGATATCGAGACAGTCCTCGGTACAAGTCTCCAACTTCTCAGCTGCAATGTTCCCCCTCCACGGTGAAGCCGTCCGTGGACGAGATTCGCGCCCCTTATGGTCGCGGCAGCAGGCATAGCCCCAAGATGCCTCTCTCCCTATCTCTATCTATATATCTCCGCTCTCGCGCTGCTGAGTTGCATTCCGACTGAGTCCGACAATGACGAGCTATTGCATCCCAGGGACGGAGTGTGTGTGTGAGAGAGAGAGAGAGATGTTGATGACGTATCACTCCGCTCGCAGCAGCCGGTAGGATGCCATCTTGTCCGCATCATCCTCTTTCTCTCCCTCCGCCATTTCCTCGTATCTTCCCCATGCTCTCCCTCCTTCCCTCTCTCTCTCTCTGTAACCTCGGGTCAATTGACTTCTTCCTCCCCTAACTCCACCACGGATCCACGGCACTCTCGCTCAACCCCCTCCTCCTCTAACCCACACTGACATTCCCTCACAAAGCCTCCCGCACCCTTTGCCCCCACCCGCAGAGGGCTACGGAGACATGTCGTAACACAGTTTTACTGCGCAGGCTCCAAATCCCCGAGATACAACACGTTTTATTTGAACGTGATTGTGACAATGCAGCGTAATGGCGGGCGATAAATACGATTGCGCCATGCTCAAAGATCTCAATATGTTCCGCGGATTGTCGTCAGAAATACCTAGCACGTAGAAAATTTTACCCAGTGCCCACGTTCACACCAAAGCGTTATTTCGGGGAAAACTTTTTTTTAACGAGTGCGCTGTGGGTGCCCGATCCGTTTTCACAGGTAACGCCTTGCATGCACACTGAAGCACTACTATATCCTCCAAACTATCTTGTAACAGGATAAAATCACGAGTGTGAGAGGTACTAAGCGAGGGGAGGAAATGCGGCTGGCGGGGGAATCTTCCTACGACCAGAAGTTTTGTAGTTTACGTAGTAAAGAAGAGTTTGTCTATTCTGTATCTGGTATTGAAACAACAATAGTCTTTTTAAGTATATGGGGCATTTTCAGAGTGATTTATGGTAATCGACAAGACCTATTTTAAGAGCATTCACAAGTCAGATGATCGGGAAAACACGAAGCGATTATGCGTAATTACAATAAGCATCGATCCCCGATCTTCGACATCGCTCCAACTGTTCATTAATGAAACCATAGAAATAATTAACATTGTCACTTAAATATTCGCGTTGTTTAAATATTCAATTCAATAAATATTTTTAATTAAATATTTTTTAAATATTCAGTTCAATAAATATTCGGTACCTGATGATGACGCTTGAGCGTTGAAACTAGTTTTACGTGAATAAAGGACATTGATAAGATACATTGTATTCTTCATTTAATATAGCATTGTCACTCTTGATTCCATATTTTTCCATTGAACATGTTTGACAGAAACTAAAATGTATTAATCCGAAGGTTGTTTTTTTAATGTCTCAGAAATTACTTTTGCATCGTTATCACTTGGTCACTTGAGGGTTTGGGACAAAGGACACATGTACGTTGATTGATAAATGAAATAACAGAAGCAAAGGAATGAAATGACGATAGAAATGATAACTAAAAATAATTTTTAAACTGTTTTAGAATACATCAATTACCACTTCTGTTCATTTTAAGCTAAAATCACAGGAGTGGGCATAGCATTTTTTTTACAATAGGTGAATATTCATGCAATTTCTTAAATTATTCCTAGTTTAACCACAAAACTGCGATGACTTTCTCACCACAAACAACACCTACCAAGGCGTAAACGAGGGAAAACCAACTTGGCAGATTCCACTAGAGTCTAGTCGAATCTGCAAAGTTAGTCTTCCCTCATTTACACCTCGCATCAAAGACTTTTAAAACGTGCGTGTAATGTGCTTAAAATCAAATAACACCTGAGACAGTGTCGTATACCAACGATCGATATCATTTGAACCTAATCTTAAGTGTAACCACGCGTTAATATATCGATTTTTTAGTACTATCATTTACAGACGTGGATTATTCAGCAGTTATCCCTCCAATGTGTTCTGTAACACAAACGATTTACCCCAATTATCTTTTGACTTATCCAAATAAATACTGGCAAGAAACATCATAGCTTAGTTATGAATAAATTCAAAATCAGAATAAAAATGAGGTCAATTGTATGAAATAATTACAATGTAAAAGTTGAAGTTCAGGCATGAATCAAGATTGTAGAATATTATGAAAAGGAATAAGTGATTTGAAGATTATATTATGCGATGAAACTCATTATGATATTACGCATGCAATTGGGATTGACTGCATGGGTCTTTTTAGTCTCAGTCGGAGAAAGGCCCTTTTGTTTCATTACTTGTGTGCACTATGCCCCAGGTACTTCGAAAAATACCCAATAACATGTCTACGCTTTTACCTCATCGCGTGTTCCTCGCGTAATAAACATACAACTATCATTATCTATTTCAAGACGACAAATAATTGATCTAAGAGTGAATATTGACTAACTGCCTCAGCAGTGGAAATGTCTAGATTTTAATTATTTATATTTTCAGAGGTCCGATGGCTGGAGAGTAACATTATTTCCCCTTTTCTAAGGTAGTTGTTTCATTGTGCGACTGGAGGGACGATTATAAAACTGATAATATTGAGCAAGAGACGCTAAATCTAACGATTTTTCTAATTAATGAAATCGCAACGTGACCGGGGAATCTACAAACCGGACACAAATGGAATTCTCTCCGACCTCTTATGATGCCCACGCTTGGAGTCAATTTAAATTGCGCACTCGTTGGGTAGGTCCTCATAAATCGACCAGTAGATGGTGCGAGTACCATGACTCGACACACCGAAGCAAAAAAAGGAAATGGAGTTGAAACACGACGGATACAACATTTATTTCATTTTAATAATACCAGCAGAATTTTTCATTAACCACACCTGCGTCATCATAAGTAATTATGGTGCTTTGCACTCGGGGTCTTTTCGTTCAATGAATTTCTTACTACGCTCTATATTTAGGTTTTGACGGCAATGATTTTCTCCGTGCTATCTCGAATTTAATTAAAACTAAAGTTTCGTTAAAATTGATGCTATCACTGGAATTCCCCATAAAATGCCCGCCCGAGTAAATAAAGTGAATTGATCAAAAGAAATTCATAGATTTACCCGTCTGACAGCCAGGAAAGATGTTTCACACAGCTCTAACTGAAGCTCATACCTCGTTTCGTCCTCACAAGGATTATAAAAGAAAGCTGATTTCCTCTAAATTACTCATGCTGGTGCTTATACGCAATAATAATCGGAGGCCGTCAATACACAAACAGGTACTTATTTATTCTAAGTTTAGCTAAACTTAATTTCTAATTCGCAAGCCACTTTATGACAATTTATTAAAATGATCCTTATTGAAAGTAATTTCCAAATACTTCTTTCATATGTACGTTTCGATATTTTTTACAAGTATTTCGATCCCACCTCTGCTTGTCAATTTAAAGGGCAAATGGTACTGAAATAGTGCAATAAATAATTCTTTCTCCTAACCTACCCTTGACGTCTACAAATGACGATATTTTCAAGTATCCCCGCAAAGGACTCCATAACTTCTAAGATAAAAGAATGCATGCAAACGTTTACAAAGCATGAGGGGCAGTGTACCTCTCTACGTAGTCAGCATCGAAAATCAAATGTCATTTCGTTCAAAAATTTCTCTCTACCCACTTTCTGAAGACTCTATTACATTCACATTACGAAATCACTACCAAATCCATTGAAGGGTCGATTCCTTAAAATTTACCCATCAAGGATATAGCGGTAAAAGTATTATTAACAATAAAAATCAGAAGAGGAGAAGTTTATCCGGCTCAAATATGTATTTCAAATGCGTAAACTTTTAATTTACTATACATGCGGCCCAAGGAGACAAAAAGCTGCACATCTTTCCAAAAACAAAATGCTAGGTACGGAGAAGAGCAACATTTCTTGTAGGCCTTCACCGATTGACGTTAACAGGTATAAACTCCAATATATTAACATTTTTATTAATGCTCATTATTTTTTTTGGCCGTGAATTGCATTATCCGAAATTTCTATGCATCTAAATGGCCAACAACTGGTATCTTCATGCGTATTTACGATGATTTCTCTGAATTGATTTTCTCCTTATTGTTGAATAATATTATTAATACACATATCTACTTAAAGTTGAGTAAATATGTGAATTTATCAACACAGTCCAAAGATTTACCCGTGTATTCATGGATTAATCTACTCCTATCTACTGTAGGTGGGGGTACCTTTTTTAAGTAATTATTACTAAGAAATAACCGAAATATCTGGATAAACTTACTCTGCATATTTGCTGATCCTTATGCATATAAATTCGTAAATTACAGCTATTAATATTGATTTCTTTTGTTTCAGGAAGCCGTAGATTGAAGTAACTCGAAGCATGGAGAAAATGGAGGCACCAGTGTTATTAAATGCTTTATCATAAAAGTTTACAATGCCCTGCAAATCCATGATGTAACTATGGCTGTTTAGTGTAATGATAGCCCGTCATATGACAGTTGTGAGGTGGAAAAGGAATTTTCAAACTGGCCACTTGTCCCTCACAGACGATTCAAGAAGTGGAGACCATCACTCGCCGTAATGCTGCCACAGTGAAGAAAAGTGCAACACTTTACCTTATTAGACCGAAGAGCAACCATCCAAATGATCATTAATGAGATTGATCTCACTTACGGCAGGGGTAGGGTATGGAAAAATGTTCACGAAAAATTGCACATGTCAAAGATGTCAGCACGCTGGGTTTCACAACTACTGACTCCTTTTCAAACGCAAACACGGCACGACCTGCTATCGCGACCACGGCTTGATCCACCATCAAAACAATTTGGCTTTTAAATTTTGCCAAATCCGTTATATTCTTCCGATCTAGACCCAAGTGACTTTTGGTTATTTCCAGAATTCAATATAACATTGCGGGGTCGGAGATTTGACAACACACAAATGACTTCATACACGAGGTGGAACAATGGTTTTCGATGCAATCTGGCGAGTTTTACAATTAAGGCCATCGAAAGATCAAGAAATGCTGGGATAAATCTCTCAACGATGACTATGTAGAGAGGTCTTAAGGATAGCAACAAATATTAATGTTCTTCCTCCATTATTTTTAGCATTAGGAAAAGTTTACGGTACCTCGTCTCATATTATATAAATTTTTGATGGCACAGACCGAATGTCGATACATTTCTTGTCATCTCCTAAGAAATCATAACCTGACACCCGACACTGCAGTAAACCTTTCTTTAACTCCGCATACTATCTCTCATCAATTCATCCAACATGCCTATCCTTTTCTCACCCCTTCCTCGCTTGCCCAATTTTCTCCTCTCTATTACAGACTCCGTCTTTCCTCTCTCACAATTCCTCCTGCTTCTTCATTTATTTTCCTTTCCGTCCATTTTACCTTTCCCATCCTCTACACCGACATTTCAAAAGTATGCATAAAACGAGAACTGTTCAAAAGGCTCCTGAACTCTATTTATCACAAAAAAATACTTCACTGACAAATTATTAGTCATGGTCCCCTCCAAAGTAGTCTCCTCTCTAACGCATATACTCACCCTGTGTTTCCACTTCTAGAAACAATCCTGGAACGCTTCTTCCGGAATGCTCATAAGCTTCTTCGCCGAATTGTTCTCTATCTATAGAATGGTGGCACATCTTTTTCCTTTGCGCTCGGTTTTTAGTTTGGAGAACAGGAAAAAGTCACATGGGGTCAGGTCTGGTGAGTAGGGCGTGTGGGGAAGCACAGCGGTCTCGTTTTTGGCTAAACACTCACGCGTTCTGAGAGACGAATGACCCGGTGCGTTGTCGTGGTGAAAAAATCACTGGCGGTTTTTCCAAAGTTCGGGCCGTTTTCGCCCTATTCTCTCTCTTAGGAGTTTCATAACCCCTAAGTAGAACTCCGCGTTGACTTGCTGGCCTGTAGGTAGGCATTCGTGATGCAAAACCCCCTTTGAATAAAAAAAAATTCAACTTCACCTTGACATTCGAGCGAACTTTTCGAGCTCTTTCGGCGGGAGGGATGTTTCACCAATCCATTGTGAATATTGCACTTTAGTTCCGATGTCATGTCCATAAACCCATGACTCATTACCTGTAATGATCCTGGACAAGGTTTCATCCTCTTCAGCTGGAACAAACAGTTCCCGGTAGACTTGAACTCCATATTGAGTCTGGTCTGCTGTCATCAGGCGATGCACGAATTAGGCGGCGACTCGAAGCATCCTCAATTTTTCAGTTAATATTACATAGCACGAACCAATCGATATGCCACACTCTTCTTCAAGTTCTATGACAGTCAAACGTTAATTTGAACTTTCTCGATGCGGGGGTCATCAGCCGACGTTGAGGATCTTCTGGAGGGCTCGTCGTCTTCCACGGATTGAAGAACGCTGTTCCTTCACAGAGCTTATTTCCGCGGATCCGATTTTTCGCCGTACTCCACGAACACCCCTTCACATAAACGGCCGTAACTAATCAACAAAACAAGATTTTAACAAAGTGGTCGAAGGGGTTTATTTGTGAAATTTCCGCGGACACCACGCCTCTATGCGAATTAAAAAATAACCTATTGGAGGCGAGCTATTTAAAAAGTTCGGGAACTTTTTTAATACGCCTCGTACATCTATCACATTGCCTCAATGAGCACGCTTCCGCGCCGTAGAAAACCGCGATCCATATCTAATAATTCCTTAACATCCTTATTCAATGTCTCCTTCATCAATTCCCTCATCCTTGTAAAAGCTTCTTTTCCTAGCGTAATTCTTTTTATGTCCAAACAACAGCGACCATCTAGATGCTAACTCTTCCGAGATAGGTAAAGTGTTTTACCTGCTCCTGTTTTTGTCCTGCTCCTATTTTAACGTCTAATCGAACCCTCCTCTTTCCTGGAAACCTCATCACCCATGTTTCGTTTACATTGATTGATTCGCATGCCATGCCTACCACACCGATTTTATAATGCGCTCTGCAATGATAGTAATCCCTTAGCTTACTGGCAAACTAAAGCTTGATCAACCGAATGTTAAGTATAATACAAACATTTTTGGGAAGGCTAGGCAAGCCGTTGATAATAGGTCAGCAACTACGAGGTGAGATAATGAATATTAAATTGTTTTCAGACTTTAGAGGGATGGCCAATTTTTCACCCTAATATGAAGTTAATCATGTTCATTAAAATGGCCATGGTAAGGTCCGTATTGATCATAGATACATTTTCATATTCGATGAAGGCCTATGAATTCACTAAAAGTGAAAGAGATATGACTTGCGGAGATAATGAAGCCTATGCTTAAAAACGAATAGCACTCAAAGGGATATTGCAAAAATAAATGTGCCATATAGTTAATTAACTTTTTATAATCAGGATATGGTTACCGCTGTTCATGCCACGGCACCGGTAAGTAGACAGGCATTGTGCAAAGCACTTTACACAAGGGATTTCCTAGAATTGTATTTAAAGCGCATAACATCCTGATTTGTCTTAAAAGTAAAATACCGTAGAATTATGAAGGGAATGAATCAGTTAGTTTCGGTCGGCTCTAGAACGAAGAATAAGATAGTCATGAGATGAAGAATTAAAGAGATTCCTTAGAAGAATGAGGACAAATTTAAACTTTGAGGTTGGCGATCATATATGTAAATGTAGCCCAAATTCGGAACCTGTTTTTCAATAAATTGGATATAGAATGGAAAAGAAGAAGTTGCGAGAATATTTGTTCACAAAAGAAGTGGTTTAAAAGAGGAGACATTAAGAGAGGTATTCTGTGCATAGATCTCAAGGTAGAATGAACATCGCATTATCCGAATTGATGTGATATATTACTAAGAGATTTGTTCATATTGCGATTGATAGTTTCCCGAAGTTAACCCTCAATCAACGAAACATTGAATAATCACAGAATAATTCTCGTAAATAAAATGATATGAGCAGAGATGAATAAAAATTATATGTATAGGCGATGTGGAAGAGTGTGGAAGTTGTTGGACAAAATTCGAAGAAGACAGAAATAGGTATGAAGAGGAAGGTAGAGGGATAAATGCCGTGAAAAAAGTTGAATGTGATGAACGTAAAAAAAGAGGAAAATGTGAATTTTGTATGAAAGGGAGGAGACTTTACGTAGAACTGAATATGACGTAAATTCGTACTATCAGGAATACAGAGTTTGGGCTAGGAGGTGTTTAGAAAACCCATGTGCATCTATAATAGATTCCAGGAACCATCCAAAACCTTCCTCTAATATAATATTATCTGAAGATATGATAATGATGTTTCTTGTTATATTTTAAACCTAACAATGTTGAAGTAGTCAGGATAGTATTCTTCCCAAAATCATTTCTCAGTAGCGCGTAAAACAGTTTCTCAGGACGAAGTAGAAGGCCAGCGTGATAAGTAAATGCTGAACTCTCCTATATTGACTTCAAATTCAGGCGTATAGTAGGGATGCCCACACAAAAAAGTTGGTAGTGTAATTTGCTGGGCTAAGGATTAATCCGGGAGCGAACAGGAATAATTAAGGCAGGAAGTTAACCGACTAATCTTTAATGCAATGGAAATATGTAATCTTAAATGCTACAGTCTTCTTAATTAGGTAAGCTCAATCCAAACCTTGCACGATTATCATCATTGATTTTGATTTTTCTTTAGTTTTTACGAGTACACTTTTCATTAAATATTAATGATTTATTTTAAAAGCATTTACGTCATTGTTTTGGCAAGAAATAATGAGCTCTACGGCCTCATTGGAGTTTTCTTCCCCTTTCTTCTTTATTGAGAGGTCATTGTTTTGAATGATTTTACAGTTAGTCGGTAAAGCATCTAGATAATACCATAAGGCATCATCAAGAAAGGGGCACTTAGAGCGAAAAAGAAATATACAATTTGAATTAATCTTAGTTATTATATATTAAGGATTCGCATTCATCTGGAGGGAACAATGCGGTTATTTCAGCGCAGCTACGTCTCAGGAGCTCACATATACTACCTTGAACAAAAAGTTCCCGGAATAACCACCGTGTGGCGCTCCCATCGTTCCGATTTGAGTTCTGTTTTTTTTGTTAAATTGGTACATCTGTTGTTGATATTCCCCACACGGTGGTTATTCCGGGAACTTTTTGATCAAGGTAGTATGTACTATTTTTTGGAAAATAAAGTCATTTTCATCTTCTAAACCCACGGTTGAAAGCTTCTAGCCATGTGATACTTTCGTTTATCCTAATTCAAATGAAGGAGGCAGTCTGGTTAGCGCCATCGTCAATGTGGTAAAATTCAACTGATAAACATTACCTGTATATCTCTAGAGAACATTTGAATTTGGCTTAGTCCGATTCGATCAATCTTATAATGTGAGCTGTTGAAATCTCCAGCAGTTTCACGTCAAATCTCAATTTTTTGTACAACATCTCCCACAGAGTCGACGAGGAGCTTTACGGAGTGGCAGTATCGAGGGATCGGTATCCTTCGTACCTCCCGTTAAGGGTTACTCGGTAGTCTCAACCTCGCCCCAAAATGAAGACGATACATTCATCTCCTCTGTTCCTTAACCGCCCCTCCTCGGATCTACAACGCTTTCGCTGAATTTGCGAGGTATTTCATATTCATGAAAAATTTACAGACAGTATACTCTTTGAAAGTGGGTTGCGGTAGTCCATGGATAGAGCGTTGGACTACTAACCGGAGGGTCCCGGGTTCGATTCCCGGGCAAGCCTCTCTGGGTACCCTTAGCTCCACCCAAGCTTTGTGATTATTCGGGTACCAGGTCTTCCTGGGAAACCCTAACCGGCGGGAAAGGAACTGGCCCCCCTACCCTGATGTGTGAATTTCACACGCCATAAGGGCTTAGTACTGGGTGAACTCTACTATCACCAAACCGCCCTTCGGGCTGATTACTGTGTTATGCTATGTTTAACCTCTTTGGAAAGGGGTCACATGGACTGAATTTGCATTATTTATCCGGTGATATAAAATAGAATAATGTAAAAATAAAAAAAAACATGCGGTGCCCTTGGTGTGAGAAATCACATCCGCCTTGGCCCCTCAACAAATGATTTTTGCCGCACCCCTAGAGATGGTGCACGGATTAAGCAATTCCCTGAATTTAAAATTCGGGAAGGAAGCCTCGTGGTTCATGATGATGCGCAATGAGCGACTTGTACATGTCACAATCGGATGACCCCTCATCCTCTGTCCTCAATTTCCAACGATTTTCTTCCTGCTGGCTCAATTTTTTCCAGTGCATATGG
Organism: Hetaerina americana; assembly: GCF_022747635.1. Lineage (NCBI taxonomy): Eukaryota > Metazoa > Arthropoda > Insecta > Odonata > Calopterygidae > Hetaerina > Hetaerina americana. Next base: position 72,912,597 of record NW_027286069.1, on the reverse strand, counting down.
CCACATGTGGTGTCCTGTCACCGCGTCGGTGCCTATGGCTCCCCGCTGTTGTGCCGTCCCCGGCACTCACGATCACACCAGGCTGAATGAGGCTGTGAATATGCGTGACAGTTGACTAAGCGTATTTCACGGTTGTAAATGCCCTTAATTAAAACTTCCCGCACTGAGGGGTTTTGAAAGAAACAGGGACCAAAGACCATCGCAAAGAGTGACGCAAAGGGTAATCAAAACGCTTATGCAATGGGCACATCTGTTAGCAGCATTTGGGCTCCAGAATTTTTTCACTAGGTAGAAACAAGCAGCCATTTGTCATCAAATCAATTCTTTATCAGATCGAAGCGATCAGTTTCAAAACTTACCTTACAAGATGTTAAAATGGTATGCAACAGGGAAGCCTTTGATAGAATTTATTGCGTAGAACTCCTCATCGGCGTTGTTTTATATTTCTGAGACCGGAAACGGGGTTTGGTCATAGTGAACTTTGGTGAGACTCGAAGTCATCACATGACTGTCTTCTACTTTCAGCTACTGATTCCCCCCCACCGTAATGGAATGCAATTTCTTATTGCTAGACAGAACATGCTCAATGGAGTGCAGTGCCAGTAGTGTACAGTTGCTAAAGGACGGTGGTGTGTGGTGTCAGGGACCATCAAAAATCTACCCTAACCCTGCAGACTTTTGTCAGTTTTATATATATATACGAGGGTCATCCGGAAAGTAGTACCCGTTCGTGAAATAAAGACACAAAAGTAAATATTAACAAACATAAAAAATTTTATTTGAAAGAGGATACTTTAAACTACTTCTCAACATAATCTCCAAGCAAATTAAGGCATTTGTCATAACGTGTGACAAGTTTCTGTATTCCTGCTGCATAGTCCTTCGCCGCCAGCTCATTGAGATACGCGAGGGACCCATCTTGCACAAATTTTTGCATAATGCAGATGGTGTTTAACAATTTCATGAACAATTGTTCGAGAAACATTGGGAAAATGCTCACAGATGTCATCAATTGTGACGCGCCGATCGTTCCTCACGAATTCGTCAACTGAGCTCACCAGTTGGTCTGTAATGACAGACGGTCTCTCCGAACGCTCATCGTCGTGTGTGTTCCCCCTCCCCATGTTGAAGTTGCGACACCACCGCCGAACAGACGACTCGTCCATTACATTGTCTCCATACACCTCCTTTAATTGGCGATGAATATCACATGGGCGAACGTTTCTTGCATTGAGGAATTTAATCACTGCCCTCACTTCACAACTGGCGGCGTTCTCAATTTTTTTAAACATTGTAAACAATCACAGAAACAACACAGGCAATGCTAGCGTCACGCAACTTGGCTCAGAGAAGGCAGACAAGCCACTGAAGCTATCTGACCTCGTCCAGCGGCTACTCGCGTCGTCAGCACTTCATGCGGCACGAACGGGTACTACTTTCCGGATGACCCTCGTATGTGTATATATATTACATTATAATTATTATATATGTTATGTTCTCGTGTAACATATATATATATATATATATATATATATATATATATATATATATATATATAGAGTCTCACTTGAAGAAGGCCTCTGAGATGGCCGAAAGCTCGAACAATGTACCGTGTGAGTGTCCTTTTAAATGTTGCTATTCTATTCTATTTGTGTTATATTGTGTCAGCCCATTATATTTATATATGTTACAAGGGATTGTACTTATAAATTATTATTTAAGTATTGTGTTATAAATGGGTTTTTAATTTAAAAAATTCACTCGACGTCGTTGTCATAACCCTTTCTATTTTCGTCCATCTTTTTACTCCATTTTTCATTCCATTGCATTAACTTTTTGCCTCTCGAATAGATGATATCATCTCTCTCGTTTCTCATAATTTTATCTCCATCGAAGATTCAAGCATCAGTTTCCACTTAGCACCATGCGCGACCACAACACGGCGAGAGAGAATCACTAACGGGATAAAATCCTACTGTTACGAACTTCCTTTCCTTTATTACGGGTCTTGTCCTAACACCTTTCCCCACACGCCAATGCGGTGGCCTTCGGGATATTGCGTAGGTGACAGCGTAGGTGTAGATGCTGGCCGACCCATGAGAAAAATGAAAACTCCAGGGCAACTGACGACGGATTCTTCAAAACTAGATTTAGCAGAAAAAAAGGGTGCATCGAGATATTCAGCCTCGTAAGGTATTTTAATCATGGCAAGAAAGGGGATTATAGGGACTATCATTGAAAAATGGTCACCACGTACTTATGGAGACTTACGCCATTGATTTTGGAGGCAACTATGTACTCATGGGAACCCTCGTATCATGAAGCATGTACGCATTGAGCGATTCCACGAATTTAAATTTTCGGGAGGAAGCCTCATGATGATAAGCAGAAGCTTCTACATGTTACAATCGGGTAGCCAAACATCCCCTGCTTTCATATTACAACGATTTCCTTCCTGCTGGTTCGGATTTACAAATTCACACTCGCCCGCCGACTTGAAAACCAAAACAGAAATTACAGATTCTCCTCACTAATTATAGTGAGGAGAAATGTTCACCAAGATAACAATGGAGACCATTCACTGCACTAAATAACATCATCACATTGAAATATGTATTTTTCTTATTGGAGTATCTATCGAAAATTGACGTCGGTCATCAACCTAACGACTAATTCATTAAAATAAAACTTTCTAGAATAGAATGACAATAGGAAATAAAATCTTTAAGGATGGGGAAGTCATATGGTTGGTATAGTGATGAAAAATCACAAAAAAGACGCTCATATTCAGGATACTTGCCAATGATAACGAATTTTTCATTTGACAGAATCGTTCAAGTAGAAAGACAATATTTGGGGTCACAGACAATCAGAAAACTCAATTATCTCTTTCACCAGAGGATCATAATCAGGTTGCAGAGAGAAAAAGAGAATAAAACGGATCTGAATATATGTCAAACAATTAATTTGCAAAAATTAGCAAATTATTTGTTGGGTACCTTTCCCTTCAGAAAAAGTGTTTGGACTAAATCTTAGCTTCTGGTCGGCGAGAATATGAAATAAATAACTTCGAATACTTTTCCATGAATTTGTGCAATAAATCTGAGACAGCGCGAATAAAAACGATAGGTTTGAAAAAGACTCCTGTCAACATACGAAATAGTAACAAACACCAAAACAAATGTTCACATCACTTTTAATTCTCAAGGGAAATGACAATGCGCTCCTAGATTTACGAATGTTTAGTGGCTTTTAGATCGAAATTAAAAATGAATCACACATTTCACGCAATACTGAATCAATCTAATTCCGTTACACGCAGATTAAAAATTCATCAATGGAACTGAAAACCAGCAAAACAAAAATCCGAATGGCGTCGAAAATGAGGGGGAAATCGGCGATTCCATGGCGCACGATATCAACACAGTTTATTCATAGAATTTAATTTCCTTGACAGATGGAGATGAAATGCCTAAAAAAAGTAATTCTTGTTGAACATTAATAAATTTTTTCCGTCTTTGAAAAAACAATAACAACCCCAAAAAAGTATACCCAGTATGGCATGGGAGAAATTGAAAACGGATGTTCTTATTATCGTTGAGTAGGAGTGTTCGACATACATTCGTAACATGCAATTAACAGTATACGACTAGTTGAATGATATTACATTAGCAGGTATCCCAATGAATACTTGAGTTGACATTCGTATGCCGGAACGCCATCTATGACGTGATATGTCTTTATTTGGTACCATTAAATTGATTAAAATAACGAAACACCTAAACCTAGATTAAATTTTATTTAAAAAATGCTAAAATTCACTTCTTACTGACTACAATCTCCTCTCCCCCCTACCAACAATTTCCAGTGGAAGCAAGATGGGTGTTCCCCCTCGCCCCTAATATCAACCCTGGATCTGCCCCTATACTCTGGTATCAAATGCTCGAGCATATTTACTCGACCACCTTAGTACCATGGATACTCGGGCTCAAAGGGAGCTCAGATGAATGCTCGCGTTCTTCGAGTGTCCATTTGAATACAATAAGCGAATTAATATTCGAGTTCTAAGCGTACTCAAATACCTACTACATTAAGGCGAAGTGTTCACTTTAATACCTTAGAACCAAAAAGAATATTAGAGAACAAAACATTCTATCAGATGCCATTAGTGCAAGTACACATGAGAATACTTTTTAATATATATATATATATATATATATCCAGCATTTCATTAATATTGTACGTGAAGAAACTATTTCTAATATCAGCTATTTTTATTTTATTTGCTGTGCCTTTTATAAACTCTGACGATAACAACTTGCAGTAACAATACCTACGTCAGTCTACGTCATAAGAATTCCGCTCCTTCGTGAAGTATTTTGTTATGCGGAAAGGAATACGTAAGTTATAGGTTATTTCTGCGAGCGTGTGTTCAGAAAAATGTCTCATATAAAAATTAACAATAAAATATAATGCGCTGCTTTTTAAAGCACAAGGGGTAGTCAAATGCAAACTGAACACACGTCACAACACAGCCTGCTAAAAGGTAGAAGCTAGCTTTTAACGTATCGATACTGCCATCGCTACGGTAGGAGAACTGCGTAGTGACAATTCACTGTCGCTCGCAGTTGTTGGGTTATTTCCTTTTTTGTGCACGGACTGGTTGTCGTTGTAGCGGGTGTTCGATTTTCATTTGACTGCCCGTCATACAATCAAAAGCATATGCTTAATAAACAAAATTTAATTGACTTTATAAAAATCTCAAAACTACTTGCCTGCACTGATGACGAGATCTTGATTTTTAAAATACCATATGGTTTGCGAGGTGCGCAGAGTTTGAACGAAAATGCTTTGAAAACCAAAGATAATGGCTGATTATCTCTGGGACTTATGGGAGAGTGAGAATTGGTTGTATAGTCGCCAATACGGTTTTAGAAAAGGGCACTCTTGCGAAACCCAGCTATTAGGGTTCTGCCAAGAAATGTTCGACTCTATGGATGCGGGAATAGAGGTGGATGCTATAATAGTCGACCTGTCAAAAGCCTTTGACAAAGTTGACCACGATCGCTTAATGCTTAAGATGGGCCAATTGCCACTACACACAGATGGAAGAGTAATCTCTTGGGTTAGAAATTTCATGGAAGGTCGAACACAAAGGGTCAAATTAGGAGAAGTGTATTCTGAAAAAGCAAGGGCAACATCGGGAGTCCCACAAGGAAGCGTACTTGGCCCGCTCTTGTTTTTAATATATATAAATGATCTCCCAATAAATATTAATTCTCAGATAAGACTTTTTGCAGACGACTGTATTATCTACAGGAAAGTCGAAAATGACAGAGACCGTGACAAACTTCAAAGGGACATTAATAAAATGGCAGATTGGGTGACAAAAAATGGGATGGATATTAATGTTAACAAATGAAAATCCATCACTTTTAGCAATAAGGTAAATGGAAACAATAGGGAATATAAATTCTCAGAAAATGTCATTCCTAGAAGTGATACTGTCAAATATTTAGGTGTATATTTAACTAAGGACTTAGGGTGGGGGCTAAATGTGGAGTACATCTATAAGAAAGCTTTCAAAACTCTTCATTGGGTAATGAGAAACCTCAAAGGGAGCGTTAGAGCAACCAAGGAGAAGGCTTATCAGACCCTAGTAAGACCAATTTTAGAGTACGCTTCTCTTGTATGGGACCCTCATGAAGAAGGTCATATTAAAAAACTGGAAAAGGTGCAAAGAAAGGCTGCCCGATATGTACTGGGGAAGCATAGGAGGATGGAGAGTGTGTCTGACATGCTAGAAACGCTGGGCTGGGAACCTCTAGAATCTAGAAGAAAAGTAAGCAGACTTTGTGGAATGTTCCGAATTTTGAAGGGGGAGAAAGCTTGGGCAGACCTTAGGAAAGAGGCGGGGAATCCAAATTTTATAGGCAGAAATGATCACAAATTTAAGATAAAATGCCGGGCACAGAGGACAAATAAAAAAAATTTTCTTTTCTAAATAGAACAATTGTTGATTGGAACACCTTACCTGCAAAAATATTCGAGCCCTTTCCTAACAGAGTGTATACTTTTAAGAATAGATGTAAGGCATATATGTAATGATTTGATTGATGTGTGGTGTATTGTATTAGATGTAATAGCTTAATTTTTTTTTAATTTATCTTTTTTTTTCTTGCTGATTAATGGTTGTAAATGGGATGGGGATTCACTTGTTTTGTTAAAGAGATTTGTGTTTTGAAGTCTAGTTTTATGTATTATATTTTGCAATTATTTGGGACTTGTGTGCCACCTGACAATGTCTATCAGCACATGTGTATTTTTAATAATAATAATTAGAAGTATAACAATTGCTAGAAATTAATGCATCTTAATTTCTCTTTAAATTGCATAAAGGAGCAGAAAAGTTAAAAAATAAAAAGGTTATGGGTAAATTTGCCATATTTGACGTGGAATCACCCATACGTACTGCCCTATGTGTTATGCGGTTACTCTCCGAGTTCAGTTGCCTTTTATTTTGAAAAATTAGAGAGAGAAAAACAGTGTGTGTCATCGTGAATTTGAGTGAAAGAGGAGTTGAAGACGTTTAAAAAAGGTATGATTAGGTTTGGTTTATCAAAAACGTTTTTAGCTTAATAAAAACAAAACTAAATTTATGTCATTAAAAATAATTGTTACTTCACTAAGAGCATAATTTAAGAAATCCTCGTATATTTTACCTTTTTAAAAGAGCCCAAAGATTTAGATAAAATGTGGTAAATCCACCATTTTCGTTTGCGGTAAAGCGATTTTTGCGAGGTGTGGGCCTCCGGAAAATGCATAAAAAGGAAGGTGTTAAATGGTCATTTAAGATCAGAGAATTACTACGTGTAATGTTGGATAAAAATATAGGAAGAACATTGTTGTCATACTGTGATGTGATATTTTACGAAAGTTAAGAAATAAAACAGATTAAACAGAGCCCTTTATTTATACGTGTTTTTACCGATGGATTTCGGTGTTTCTCCTTTGTTAACTAAACAAATAAAGGAATGTCATCGTTGACCTGTTGCGCCTAGAAGTTTGTTTTATTTTTGTTAGTAGTAGTAGTCTACCGAATTAGGGTAGGCTGGTGAACCCTGGCACTACATTTCGTACTACTGCACTCCCAATCCCTAGCTGATGTGGTACAAAATATCCTTAAATCCTATATTGCAATAACTTATTCCATAGCTCTTCTATCTCCCTTACTTAATCCAAATTGCCTTTTCTTTTCCTCACTCTACCACCTTGCCAGCATTATCCCCTCCATTACCGTGTTCAGCATTCTATTGCATCTCAGTGTCACCTGCATCCACTTGTCGTGTCCCCTTCGGATTTCTCCCAACAACCGCCTCTCTCCTTCTCTCATGCCTAGAACTTCATCATTTGTTTTCCTTTCCATTCTTTCCCGACCCACATCTCAGAGACTTCCCACACATATACTTTCATATTCCGGCCTCAAAATCCAAGTGCCTAAACCATGAAAAAATATGCTCCCCAAAATATTGTTTAAGTCTTGTCATTGAGTCTTTAATTGAGGTGTCCGTCACTAACTTCCCCCCACTAACAGGGACTAACTGTTATAATAACCGTCAATTAATTTGCTTATTGGCAGTAATTATAAGGGTCCCTGATGAATGATCAAATCTCCGTCTTTCAAATATTTCTGGCTTAAAATGAAAAGGAATGTCTACCCCATTTAGCTAGCAGGTAACATATTTTCCTAACATTCTTCTACGGTTGTAGAAGTTATGAAAATGTTTCCCGTAACATTTAATGCAACATGCGTGAAAACATTTCCATAGTAAAATCTCAAATTTTCCACGTCTCAAAATCGCAACAATTTCCGCACTCTCCCTCGCGTGAATTTTTATACCGTACAGTATGTCTACCACCGCTTCTATAAAAACCATAAACACAGTAATCAACCCGAAGGTCGGTTTAGTAGGTGATGGTAGAGATCACCCAGTACTAAGCCCTATACGGCGTGTGAAAATTCACACATCAGGGTAGGGGGGCCAGTTGCCAGGAGGGACCCTCCGGTCAGTAGTCCATCGTTCTACCCCCTGGACTACCACGACCCACCGCTTTTATATAAAAACAAAAAAAATCACCCGTGTACATTTCACGTAAGCAATACATATTGAATAGTATTTCACTGCAAAATACAAAAATATTTTCAAACTCTTGGTTTATGGCAAATGTTAAAAAAGTGTAAACATGGACTTAACTCTTCATGGAGACTCGCCCCCCGTCAGCTTTCCATGATGCGAAATTAACACACACACACACACACACACACACACACACACACACACACACATATATATATATATATATATATATATATATATATATATATATGTGTGTGTGTGTGTGTGTGTATGTATATATATATGTATACACATACTACCTTGATCAAAAAGTTCCCGGAATAACCACCGTGTGGCGCTCCCATCGTTCCGATTTGAGTTCTGTTTTTTTTTGTTAAATTGGTACATCTGTTGTTGATATTCCCTTTAAATCTTAGTGTCATAACTTGACATTTGCAAAAGTTACGTAGCCAAGAGTACATCTATCTCTGTGTGTGTTGGCGATTTTTTACAATTTCAGAAATGGATTTAAATTTGCAACAACGAACTTGTATTAAATTTTGCGTAAAAAACGGATTTAGTGGCGCACGGACGTTGGAAATGTTGGAAAAGTGTTTCGGCAACGATTCTCTAAAAAAAACGGTCGTTTACCAGTGGCACGAGCGGTTCAGAAGTGGTCGTGAGTCAATCGAAGATGATGAACGCAGTGGCAGACCATCGACATCGAAAGTCGGTGAAAAAATTGATAAAGTAAAAGAAATGTTGGTCAATAACCGCAAATTAACCATCAGAGAAATAGCGGAGGACTTGAACATTGCCTATGGATCCGCCCAAGACATTGTGGTTAATGATTTGGGTTTCCGTCGTGTAGCATGCCAAAAGACCTCAATTTCATGCAAAAAAGAGACCGTGTTGACGTCGCAAAAGACATGATTTGCGAGGCTGAATCCGATCCCACATTCATCAAAAGGATCATTACTGGAGACGAGACGTGGGTTTATGAGTACGACACGCAATCCAGACATCAGGCAAGTGAATGGCGTTCACCAAATGAGCCGAGACCAAAAAAACCACGTCGTTTTCAGTCAAAAAAGAAGGCAATGCTGACGGTTTTCATGGATTACAACGGTGTAGTGCATCATGAATTTTTGCCAGAAGGCCAGACAGTAAACAAAGAGTATTATTTGGGCGTTATGAGACGTTTGCGTGAAGCAATTCGCCGAAAGAGACCAGAAACGTGGGCAGAAAACTCGTGGATTTTGCACCATGATAACGCACCGTCGCACAGTGCTATCATTATTCGTAATTTTTTGACGAAAAATGCAACAAATACCATCCAACAGCCACCGAATTCACCTGATTTGGCTCCCTGTGACTTCTTTCTGTTCAATCGAGTTAAAAAACCATTACGGGGAACGCGTTTTAGCAGCCGAGAGGAAGTAATGGAAAAATCGCAGGAAGCACTGATGGACATACCGAAAACCGAATATAAAAAATGTTTCGAGGATTGGATCAAGCGCTGGCATAAGTGTGTTGCAGTCGATGGGGATTACTTTGAAGGGGACAATATGATTTAGATGAATAAACTTGTATTTTTAATTTTCTGAATAAATTCCGGGAAATTTTTGATCAAGGTAGTATATATATATATATACACACATACACATACACACATATGAACAGGGAAAGGAACTGGCCCCCTACCCTACCTATGTTCCCAGGAGTAACTCAAACTCCTAACTGCTGTTTTTTCCGATGTGGGTGATTGGATCTAATCCTGGAGAAGGAAGGAGGGAATTCAAACGCAGAAAAGTCGTAGAACGGATTCAGTGGTTGGTTGACGAATAGTGCCACAACATTTCAAGACGCGCGTCGTCCGATAGTATTGCTATACCTGTAAGTGTCATCTCAACGTGCAACAATCACGTGTCTAAAGATAAGACTTCCCAATGTTAAGCGCAGAACTATGAAGTATCGATGAAATGCCTCGGGAACCATCGAGTTCGAGACGTCTCTGATGAGGCCGGGGTCAATCCGAATCATAAAAAAAAATCGGAGAAAATCAAGGAAGAAATTCCAAGAAAAATCTCAGAATCAAGTGAAATTCCCGGGTTCAAAATAGTAAAATTGGTGTTTGTTTCTGTTTCCTGCATATGTGGCCACGCTGTCATTCATATCAATAAAGGAATTATACAGGGACTCAAAATTTTTACGCGAATGAATACTCGAATAACGAATAAGTACGAGGTCAAAACTTTTCACAGAGAATATTCTACTATTGGCATGGATTCTTCCACCATCAGTTGTTTAAGCTTCGTCTTTATGCGGCATTCATTTGGGTGCCTGCGTTTGGAACTCAAATAGTAATAAATTCTTGAGTCGAGTGCTAAGAGAATTCGGCTTCTGAAATCTGAGTTTTTCTAGCATCCGAGTACTCGAGGGGTACTCAGGGTACTGAGGCAATTGAGTATTGCAAGAGTATGAAGTACACGAATATTAAAACGAAAACTCAGGTATTCACCCAGAAACACGTATTTATGCCCAGGTAACCATGATTTCATCCAGGCAATCATGGATAAGTGCCTGTGTTTTCATTCAGCCATCAGAACGCCATATAATACAAAGGCATTTGACCAACTCCTGCAGCTGACTACGCATGAACTTCAAAATTTCTAGTGGAGATTGTATGTGGGTAATTTGACGCTAGGCTCGGGTTACGCGCCGGCATCACTGAACCGGGAGTAGGATTATATCGAGGAACGTGGGGTGTGATGTGGTTTCAAATGGGGAGGTGTTAGGGTAGAGTACGTGTGTCGACTGCCCAAAATCAGTAGCGTGTCATTTTTCCTTACACGAGTACCGAATCCTTGATCGTGGTCAACAGTTATTGCGGCGAGGGTGTATCCGACCAGCCCACATCGACGCATTCGGCAACAAGAAATTCAAACGCACCCAAAAGCATAGGAGGCTATGATAACATCATTTCCACATGACCATACCTTGGAGGAAAGTTTTTCGGTCGACTTGGTTGGATGCCGGCTGAAAAAAAAGGTTTTCCAGTTTCTAGATTTTTGTCATTTAAAATAACATAAAGAACCTTGTTCAGCATTTAAATATTAACGCTCAATGCTATGAAAGCATTTCAAAGTTCATTAAATCTAAACGAATGAGTTTCCCCCCCCCCGTCACAATTTTAAAACCTGGAAGGCCGCAACTCACATATGTTTGACTGAAAACAGTTAATTTTGCATAAACAACTTCTTCCATGGGTATACATACAGAATCTAAAGATCTATTATTTCACAACACCATGAATTGAGGATAATATATATTTAAATTAAGGAAAATGTCTTTTCAGTTCACCGCTGGGAAGTGACATTGAAGTAAAAAAAACCATGTATCTTCCCACCAAATATTTTATTTGGTGCGACTAGTTTCAACACATCGGCATCATCCTCAGGTACAAAGTTACCCATACAGGTCGGTTGCATATATATTTGGTAGAAAGATTTATATATATATATATATATATATATATATATATATATATATAATGCATCTTTCCACCAATAATTTTATTTAAATATATGTATATATATATGTATGTATATATATATATATATATATATATATATATATATATATATATATATATATATATATATATTTAACATTATTGGTGGAAAGATGCATTTTTTTACTTTAGTGATAATGGATTTCCACAAAGTTATGCCAGAAAACATCGAATATATGGGAAGTGACGTCGCTTAAAACTATTTTCCTTGGGGAAGTGATGATGTGTAATAAGCAAGTGTAATGAAATGAAAAGCTGACAATTATTAATTTTACATAATCCACTTATATTCTTAGCATTAAGTAATAATTCTAAGAGCAGAAATGGTTCTGTGTTCATTCTCGTGTTCCACCTGCCTTTTTCAATCCTCTTTAGTTGGTGCGTGAACGCTAAGAGTTAATAACCATAAAAATCTTCTCAGAAACAAAATATTCATAAAACTACTTTTCAATCTTTGGTATCACTTGGAGGTTTATAACTGAGCAGACGTGGTAGATCAAATGATCACGTTGTAGACAATTTTAAATTTTTCACTATTTAATACTATTATAAGCACAAGTATTCCCACAAGCTAGAAAAACTAATTTTGCATAATACTAATACGGGCGAACATCGAAACTTCCCGAGGGAAGGGGGCTACTGCAGAACTATTAGCATTCATGCGTGGGGAATATTTTTACCAGTGACAATGAAGTTTCGTCTAATGCTATAGCTAGAAGTGCAGCTTATTGAGTAGCTTCAGGCGTGATGTGTTGGAAGTCGAACATAATAATAACTGATCGAAGCACTTTTCCACTTGATATCAAGTGAAAAAGTGCTTCGATCAGTTATTCGTTGTAACTTATGATAGAATTGGTAATTACGACATGATAACTTATTATACATCGTCGTGTGAGCACGCCCGTTGAAACTTTAGGCCCGATAAATATCCAAGGGAGTGGGTTCGTCACATGTGGTTCAATACTCTTATATTTGTTCAATACTCTTAATATTTGTTGCACAATTTCACATTTAAAAGAAATGATCTTATTAAAGTGAACAGAAATAAAAACAATTATAATGCAAAAAATCAAACGCTATAGGTACTATTTGGTGTTCAAAGGTAAATTGACTTAAGATGAATCAAAAAACGTTGTGCTTCGGGTAATATGTTATGCATCTTCAAACTGCAGGAACAAAATATTGCTTAAGAAACATGGAGAATGGAGGATGAACCTTGGGGTGAATTTCGCTTACATAATGAATCATGTAAATTACAATGAAAATCTAAATGCGATCGAGATTTTTTGGCCTCTTAAACGTAACCTCTCTCCGCTCGACGACCGCAATCGTGACGCAGCCTTGGTTTACGATTTCTTCCAAAGCGTTTAAACAGTTTACCTTCCTTTTTTTTCAATGTTCAACTATCATCAACGACGTCTAAGCCAATGAATGGTCTCTCTACTTATCAACTGCAGACAAAACAATAATGGGGAAAACGGCGAGCGTTAATATATTCTCCTTATCACGGCAGTAATACATACAATTCCTTGAGATAAGCGTGCGATATACTATGACGTACATTTCGTGCTGTGCCACCGATTTCATTCCAATTGAACTTCACAATAGTTTTATGGCGAAAAGGGCATCACGCCTTATCTGTCATAAAGTTAGGGACTAAATACATCTTCCGCTTGTTAATCTTGCTTGACAAGTATTTGTTATTCGCACCACTAATTGTAATAACTTATTTAAACAAAAACTTCAAAACATCAAACTCTTAATAATTTTACAATCACGGTTTAATGATTTCAACAACTTCTATATTGTGAGCGTTGGTTTTCATTATAGAATTAGATACTAAAATCCACAACTTTTTACTAAAATGGTTTAATAATGACAAAATTCGTAAACGGGTTTTATTTCTATTGAAGAACTGGCTACGGGCTAATAATTTGTATTTACGTGTGTATAATGGAGTGGCTGAAATTGAAATATGTTGGTACCAGCCAACCACAGCCGCTGAAAGAGAATACTATTTTAGCAATAAAATCTTCTAGGATAAGGCTAAAATGTCCATATTTATGACAGAAATTTATTTACGCGCTGCAATATTTAAATCTACCCACTGCAAGAAACAATAACCAATAAAAGATGAAAAATAATTGATCTTAAGAGAAATTAGTTGTTTTTGTATTCTACCTGTTCCACAAATCCCGGATATGTTGTTTCAAATATTACCGAGTCGATCGTAAGCGTCCCTAACTGCAATCGCGGCTGCAACCTTCAGAAGAGGATTTGGACAATTAAAGCGATTCTGTAGTTTATTATGTCTACGCTATTGAGGTAGATGGTACAGATATAGGGCAATATTACACATCCCTCGGATTCTGGAACTCAAGATAGCGTGCCCAGGACGTTATTTGCGTACAAATATGTACCATTAAAAAAGAATTAACCTAAGTTCACGTTATTCTTAATTACCCGCCCTTATGAACAATTCTACCTTTTGCATTGATCGAATTCATATTCTTTGCTAGTCAACTAAAGTCGACTAAGCTCTTCAATATTATGAGACAAGTTAAATAAATGATTCTATTTTATTAAATTCAGCATTTTTACTTTAAGAGTCGAACTCTATTTATCAGAACAAAAGTAACCAGATAATTAAAAGAATTTACTTACATCACTTATTTTACGAAACGCAATTTATTCACGGTAAAGCTTTCACCACACATGTCCGTGGTCTTGGGAGGCTGACAAGTTGCGGGTACCATTTATAGTAAGTGTACATGTTTTCCATCCTTGAATCACATAAAAATGTTTTTGTTTGATGAAATATTTGTTAGACTTGGTATAGCCAAGGGCATAAAACAAATTTCGCAGTACCTTAGTTGAAGTACATAATTAAGTTCAGCTCAGTAGAAGGAACTGATGTACACGGTGTGTCCCAAAAAATAAGTAGAATAAATCTGGGGAAAACATTTTTGCAGATCATAGTACAAATTACTAGAACTCTTCAAAACAGCACCCTTGTGCATCAACACACAGATGTCAGCGCCTCTGCCATGCTCCTGGTACGCTTCCTGTAAGGCATCAACAGAACCTTCTTTCAGGCACCTCTCATGGCCTCTTTGGCATAATCCAGTGATCCAAAATGGTACTCCAAAGGGTTATACTTGGGTTTTACTCAAATACCCATGTCTCGTTACCATTAAGCACCTAGTCTAAGATATTCGGGTCACTTTCACAGTGGTCCAATATGTCCAAGGCAAGATTGTCACACAAGCAATCTTTTGACAGCACCTTGGGGACAATATTGTCACACCTTTCTCGTGGCTAAATCTTCTGTAAGAATGCAATGCACAAGGGTTTTCTTAATATTGCACTCTGATAACATCCTGACACTTGGAGGCCAATCATAATTGAGCATGTCTCACTTTTTGCACATTTTCATCACACTGTGTTGCTGATGGATATCCAGGGTATTCCTCGTGGTCAACCTCCTCGTTACCCTCCCAGAATGTCCTGTGCAAGCAGAAAACCATCACTTGGGACATTTCTCCATCTCCATAAGCATCGTTAACCATAGCCATGGTTTCCGAACCCGATTTCCTGAGTTTAACACAAAATTAAATCGCATATCATTGCTCCATGGAAAGTGGTATCGTGAATTTGAGACGCTTCCCTCGAACAGGGGTTCAGTCTAGCAGGGATCCGCATATTTTAACGGCCCGCAGACAACTTACGCGGGTCGTTCTTTCCCAAGACCTCTCACTATTTTTCCAGCCACAAATCGTCCCATTCCAGTCATCCGCTTCTCCAGGAAATATACTTACTTTTTGGGACAGACCCTGTATTTTATCTAGGCACGAAAAAGAGATATATACGTATATCGATATATTTAATGTTATAGGTGGGTAGTCATTGAAGTTTGGGAACAAACCAAAAAGGAAAAAGAGACAATGGAATTGCAGTTCCGGTTGATTGAGTTTTTTTGACAATTCTTCGTACATGATATCTGCATGACAGTTATTTCTACCTCCAAACATATTGCCAATATTTCAGCTGTGAGGGAATATTTTTGCAATTTACGGCTATGGGCAATTTTTCTGAGAGAAGTCATCTGAAATCCCTCGGTAAACGCAATAATCACATTCTCAACATACTCATATTGACCATTAAAATAAAGTCAGATAATTCAATGAAATGATGCTCGATAGGGAGAATTATTAAATAATTGTACATACCATCAAAAGTGGAATGAAAAACGTAGGGAAGTATTATTCAGAATATTTACTATACTGATAATATAAATTCTGACTTATCCGACCGCACCCTTGATTTCCACTTATCTGAGTTTATTCTAAATTGCGTTTTTTGTTCCAACAGCCATTGATAGATAGCATCATACAATGTTGCATAAAGTTCTTTGATATTTGAATGAAAATTACCTGTATTTCTACATCATAGTCCGCTTCCGTCAACTCAATAATCGAGCAGTTTACCTTAAGATGAAAATGCTTTTAATCACGTCATTACCACTCTTAACGCATCTTCACCCCTTCTATCCACAGCCCGTGATGGATATCCAATAAATCCTCATTTTGTTTATCAATCCACATGTATTTTGATTCCACAGAATTATTTTTTCGATGGATGGAACCCAGAGGACATTTTCTTATTACTCTTCATAAGTTTTTTTTATATTTGGAGAAAAAAAAGGTAATTTGCCAAATTAATGTTACTTCGATGAAAACCCACAGAACATACTTTCGGAGAATTTCGTTAAGCACCTTAGACTCCTATTTTCCGAAGGGAAATGTATATATCAGGATATTTCATAACACTATATACCATAACGACACTTGGGGTGTTTTGGTACTTACGGTTATTGTGAGAGCAAAATCCGGGGTAATAGAGCGTGGTTGAATTTAAAGAATTAAAAATAGCCTAATCAGGAAACTAGTAAAGCAGCAGCGCATGACAGCGTTCAAAGAAAAAGGAGTAATCCTCAGTGTTTATTTGTACATTTTCTGAATTTACCAACACGTGGAGGGCAAAATTAATTTTATCATTTTCACCGGAGCTTTCACACAATTTTCCAGCAAAACATTTAATTTGCCTATCGGTTTCAACATGTAGAGAAAAGAGAAGTCACAAGGTGACTCTTATGCGCGCACAATGGGTTGCGAATAAATTTATCGTTTTATGGAAAAGATTTGATCCAGGTATTCATTTTCTAGCGTAGACATTTTCACAAATTTCCACACGACACAATATTATAGTTATTACAAATTGATTTAAATTAAGATAAATTCAATCTTAATAAAATTATGCTCAGCATATCTTTATTCTCATCGTTGTAATGAAACCATAAGTACTTAACTTGAAACTAACGGAGATTTCTCTCTCGTTCACTAATACCAACTAAGATGAAACACAGTATGGTAAAAATATCGCCAACTAATATTTGGAGGTAATTGAAATTCTGTAGCAAATGGATAAATCGTCAATCCTCTATATTCAACATTATGTAAAGCGGGATGCATTATTGAACCTATGGAGTGGTGCAGGGATATCAGGGACATACTTCAAAAATATTTTTTTGCCAGTAAAAGTCGAAGCAGGTATGTGAGTACGTAATGAGGGACAACAGTGCTCTCTAGTCTGTCATGACCTGGACGACTGATGTTTTTGAGGGACTGGCTCTATTGCGAATCCCAGAGCTCGCTTTTCGATCACCACTCACTCGCTGTGCTCCCCCGCTCCCTCCCTCTCCCGGCCGCCTATCCTCCGCGGAGGTCTAAATTGGATCTCCCACCTGTTGCTCCCGACGTAGGCTTTATTATTCGCTATAAAACTGGCTTGTGACTCAAAGGACTGGAATGGAATTTCATCGAGTGAACAATCGAAATTGCCTCCAGGCGAAAAGAAAAGCCGCCTGATGTCTGGGTGGCCAGGATTGATTATATAAACTCGTCGGTATGTCCACCCTTGCGCAAAGCCTGAGCGCAGGGCCATCTTTTGAACTATTTTACCACGCTTCTGAAGGCTGAGATCGTTATTACAGCCGATGATAAAAAGGTTATAGAGCGGAATTTGTTCCTCCCTTTTTTGCCAATATGTCGAAATTAAATACACAATGTGAAAAAATTTCATACAAACTATATGCACAAATTACATATATATTCATATAAATATTTACACCCACACATACAGGTCCTTGTGTATGTACAGGGACCTTCTAGGCCAAATAGTATGTGGTGACGCTGCCCCAGTCGCCCTGCAGCCCGATGTAGTAACACTACCGAACTTCTATTTGCTCCCAAGAATAAAAAGGAGTTTTAAAGACAACAATTTTGGAACGCTGGATAACGTCAAAGAGGCCCAGAAGAGGTGCCAAAACGAGGTTCTCGTCGAAACCTTCCAGGAAGCGTATCGTGACTAGCTGAGGCACTGGTTTTGGTGTGTCAATGCACAAGGGTGCTATTTTGATGAATTTTAGTAATTTTTCTTCGATCTGTAATAATGTTTTCTCCGAATTCATTCCCCTTATTTTTGGGACAGACCCTGTTCGATCTGGCGAGCGATCACGTGTGTTCATAACAGTCCGGAGTCAGCTTTGCCATTTACGCCGTATTTTCCCGATACCCTATCACTGTTCTTCAATTTCGCGATGTGAACACCAACTTACCTAATTAATTCTAATCTTGCCCCTATTACGAATAATTGAAGCCACCTGAAAAAAGGAAGAACGAAAACTTCCGCAGTGGGAAGTCGTATTTTGGTGACGATAGAAATAAGTCGCAGAAAAAGTTATCAACATGCTCCTGATTTGAAAATGGCAACGCCACCTTCGGGCACGACTGAAAATGGGAAAAGCGAAATATTTCATCCTAGTGCCATGGAGAAGTTATTTTACGAACGAAATTCGATTAAATATTTCCCTACTCATGGCCCCAATCAGCTACATAGTGTTCAAGAATACTTTGTATTGAAAATAATCCTCTATATTGCTATACTTGGATTATCCATTCACCTATAATGATAAAAGGGTTGGAATACATGCTTTTATATCAAGTTTGGTTCCCGTCTCAAAGGAAAGTTTTGAGCTAAGGAGGAAAATATTCCGTTGATATTTCCTTTCATTTTAGCGTTTAAGCATATAACATGCTAACTGCCTAACGGCAGGGTTTTTAGCTGATGCTGACTGGCTTTTCTTGAGTAATAAACGCTTTATCGTCTGCAACTTTATTAGTAGGAATGCAATTTCAGCCGTAACTTGCTGGAAATATAATATAGTAAGGTGTATTTCTTCTTGATGATTATATAAACTCATATGTCCTAAACTGCATATTTATCATACACGTGAATTCGTGCAGAACCATCTCAAAAAGTGCTAGTAGGTAAAAGTAAAATTATCTTTTTTGCTAGAAATTTCTAGCGAGGGAAATTACTAAGTTTTAACTCTAGAAAGAAGATAATTCTTCGAAAAATTGTTAAGATTCACAACTTCTCAAATAAATTATTTGAATTCAATGGCATTAACAACACGAATATGCTTCAACAGTCTTTTGTATGCTTAGGAAAATACCTTTTTTTCACCCAAATAATTCATTCTTCCTTATGAAACTACTCAATAGCTTTATTTAACCCTGAACCAGACATCGCAAAAAAATTTATTTCCATAGTATATATGCCCGTGAGAAGAGAAAATCGATTTGAGATTTTATTAGTATCTCGATTTTTTACCATTATTACATCATGATTCCTCATACCTTATAACACGTCTATGATTTAATACGAGTACTACATTTACCACCAATGGGAAGGCACGTGGAGGAATTCATCAATGAAAGATTTCATGGAGTGGAACGTTTTCAGGGACGCAAGTATTCCAGTAGGCATTTAATCGGTTTATAAAAATGGAAGCAGTGGATCAGTTTATAGTGGCCAATCCACAATCTCAATTAAGGATTTGAATATTGGTGTAATTACGTCGGCACTCCCGACGCTCACCAGTCCGAGCTCGCGCTTTAGTTAGCTTTAAATATAATACCTGGTAATCATTTCTGCGTTGACGCGAGAGCCGACTTTTATCAATAGACTCCTATTGTTAATGCTTCGGCCTGCGCCCAAACGCATCATCTCACCCGCCTTGGTCACGCGGCTATTTTGACGTTGATGTGTAAATTACATATTTGGCCCGATGTCTGCGATCCGTATTTTCCGAAAAAAAATGAGCGAAGTGCTAATTAAGAACCCGCCAAAGTGATGTCATAACGTAAACATATTCAAATTTTCGTTGGAATGGAGACGCACGAGCTCTTGTCAACAGGCAAAAAGGCTGAAGCCTGCCAGCGAACGGGCAATGAGTCAAAAATGGGTGCACTATTCGTCTTCCGTCACATCGAAAGGTGTCTCCCAGTGGAAAATAAGGGATCATTACAACACTGCTTACCTTCCTTTGTTGTTTTCTAGCCTCTCCTTCCATTCCTCGTCTCTCTCTACGGGGAGGGGGAGACCATGAGTTGCATGTCCATGTAAAAGTAGAATTTCCCCTTATTACTTTCCAAATCTGCATAACCTGACTTATTATGGTGGAGGGCTGTCGTATAAATGGTTGTTGTTCATTTTTATTCCCTGTTTTGTATAACAAACAACTAATTTACTAGGCTGATCAACCCTTGTTTTGAATTAAGTCTTCCTCCAACATGTATAAAAAATTTCACGTTATTTGATAGTTTTTTACTAAATATTTTTCCATTTTCCCTTCCTCTCCCATACCCTCCCTTATCACTTACCCTTCCCACTTGGTGCTTGTCTTGCCGCATACTTTTGGTGGATCGCGGGGTATATATGTCGATGCCCATCGGAGCAACAATTTCGTCACGTTACTTGTGAATCTCGAACAAGGAAAAAATAAAAATGCAGCCCGTTTCAGTCGAGAGAAAGGTCATTCGGAGCAAATGCCTCCGGTATCCAGCCGAGCTCGTGAAGGAAATTGTACCGAGGACAGCGAAGATCCGATTTCAACACAACGTCGTCGAATGAATTACACCTACCCGAAGATATGAGGCCACTGGTAAAGGAATAATTCGGGTAATATAAGGATGAGGTGCATGTCTAAGTGAGCTGAAGAATATGCACAGATAGAGGTTCAATATCACGCATTCATTCGCGCGATTGCTTCGTAGCAGTCCTAACTATCCGGTTCCCCGCCAATCCCGTATCTTTCTCATCCTCCCTCTCTCATGTACATACATGTCATATCCTGCATGGCAACACGATAGCGTGTGGCAGGGGGTATTAGGAACAAGCTTTGAATCTTGCGCGGTTACAGGTGAAGTCTTTGTATAGGGAATGGCAGATGTTAGAAAGGTCTTAATGAAAACTATCTATTCGTAAAGCGTGGACGACGTCACTTGTTCCAGGTGATTCAACTACGACTTTCCTCAGTAGTCCTCTCCTGTGGTTCCTTACACTTAAGGTCTCGGAAAAAATATTGTGACTCGGAATATTAGTTTCAATATTCTTCTGGTACCGTCCTCAGATTTCCCTCTTCATCTACTCTTTTAAGGACTTTATCATAATTAGTCATATGCATTTTCAAAATTCTTCGGTATCATTTTTCCAGCGCTTCTCATGGCACGTTATGTTGCTGGTATATATCAGCCATAGAAAAGTCAATTGCAAAAAGGAGTAATTATACATTGCCCGATGACATGAAAATTGTTACTTGACCCTTTTTAGTTGTTATCGCTCAAAGAAAGCTTTGTTTTCACGTGAAGTGCCACTTACTCTATAACTCTTACATATTATTTAGTCGGGTAATTCTTAAAATTCCGCATTTTATCTATGGAGGAATGTTTAAGTGGGAGAGAGTATCCCATGTATAATCAATATAGCAACACCTTTCCACAATTTCAATCACGAGCTTGGGATCGAAAAAGTCAGTTTCTAAACATACTTGCAAACTTTTGCTGAAGGCCTACATTCATGGCTAACATCCGCCTCCTTATCTCCTCAGCTTCCGAGTGTCGCATCCCCTCGTCAATAGTGAGCCCATGAGCGGATTTCCCGTCGCATTTACCCCAGCGAAATCAGATGTCAGTCCAGAATTTTCGTGAGAGGATTCACGGGGCTCGGTCTTAGAGTTCAGATCTCATGCGGTCCCCACACTTCGAAAATCCGATTGCATGCACCTAATTCGGCACTCAAACACCAGGCAATGAGCTAATAGGAAGCGGGAATTTGAATAAATCTGACGCAGCAACAGATAAATTATTTGCGCGGAGTTAACACAATCATTAGAACCCTAGCAACAGAGTTGCCGAGTGCTGGGGCTTTCTATACTATTGGTAATCCAGAAATAAATAAAATAACGGGGAAACATGTTAATGTCAAAGAATATGTCTACACAAAGTTTATAGAGATGAAACGTGACCGTTCTTACGGTAAAGCAAACATGAAAAATATCTTAATAAAAATGTCAGCCGATATGGATACGATAACTTCATCTCATTCCCTTGCCAAGTAGTTTTCTTAACGCCAAACAAAGATGGTAAATCATAAATCCATAACTGGGACGACAGATTTAAATCCAAGTCGTTCCTTCTCCATTTATTTCTATAATCTGGTTTATGTTCCCGAAAAATGGGTAGAAAGGGCGTTAAGTACGCAGTACATATTTTTCACTTCCAAATATCTAGAGTAATTAGTACGATCCTTTTTTTTCTTATTCGGTGCGTAAAATGCAAGCATTACAAACGACCATACGAGATAGTTCATTCTTCAACGAAAGCATGTTCCGAGCTTAGAAACACCCGTCACACAACACCTAGACGAAATATCTACCAATATTTCATGCACATCGGCAATGCCCAAAATCCTGTCTTGATCAACTGATCTCTCTAATGGAAATTTACACAGCATTATTGTTGATGATATATCTTTCCTTTCATTCAGGATACTTGGGGTTACACAGACAGGATCTGCAGGTAATTCTAAATATATTGCAGGAATCCGATCGCACATGGATGGCTAATTTTGAAGTTTTTGTAGTGCTCAGCTTAAGGCAGCAGCTATTGCCATGGCATTATTCAATAGGCGGTGGAAAATACATTAAGGGAACAAATCAAAACCAAATAAACCGTGGTATTAGGCCAAACAAAACTTTCATTTTTCAGAAATAATTGGTTATTTTCTCTTTGATCACACTGGGCACTATCCAGCTCAAGAACATATGATGGCGAACATGAATACCTAAGCGCCCGCATTTGGAGTCCTTGGTGCCTTTGCAAGAAAACACGTCATGTAGCAAGGAGTCATCCATAGGATCAAATCATAGGATTGACAGGCGAAGGCATAGGCTCTCCAGATTTTAAACCCAACGGTTTGTGAAATCGCATATTGGATTCGCAGCAGGCAGTTCCTTTCCTTTTTATTCGCCAATGGTCTTCGCCCAGGTAGTTTTCCTTAGTTCACAGGGTGGGTATAAGCGCCCGCGAAGGTATCCCGTGGAGTTGAACTGGGAGCGCCAGCCTACCCTACCGGTTGGTTTTTCTCTGAAGAAGCCAGTAGTAAAAAAGGCACTTTTTCTCGAGTAGGTAAAAAAGTTAACATTTTCAAAAAGCAAGTCTCGGGCATGCTTGGAAAGAATGCGGTGCCGTGAAATTTCCGGTACTCACAAATTTTCAAGGAATATCGAGGGGGAAACTTAGGGCCGCGGCACTGATGCGTTTAAAATCATTAAATTGAATGCAAGATCCAATAAACCTTTCAATGAACGAGGAGATACGGATTGATTGCATTGCCGACGATGGCAATGCAATCAATCCGTATCTTCTCGAGCGGTCTCCACAGATCCGAAAAACTCAAAGGTTGGCAACTCGAATTGCATCACACAACGCCTCAACGACTCCGATCTCCTCCGAAAGAAGGCGCGGAGGCGGTCGCGAGAGGTTGGCGGAGCGGGGGAGGGGAAGGAGAGAAGGAGTGAGTGGGAGAATGGCAGGCCGAGGGAAAGGGGGAGTGAGAGAGGTGACTGTTCACTTGCCCCTTCTCAGGTCATCGCTCCTCCCCCGGGTCCCCTTCCCCCTTCCGCTGGCCCTGAGACCGTTCTAGCTCTCCGTCGTGCGGCGGGTCGCCACCTCGCCACTGTCAGGCCTGTCGCAACCTCCCGCTGCTGCAAGAGCGGTGACTCTGGGATTCGCGGGGAGGGAAAGGGGGTGGTCGGGAAGAAAATGGTCAAGAACTCGAAACGTCGCCAATGCGCGGTGGTGCTTAGCCGTTCCGTTTGAGGGAGGGTCTCTCGTCTCGCCGCCACTAAAAGCCTTTAAGGATGCGGACAAAAAACATTCGCGTAAAACGTCATGTCAGCTTAAGATCACACTCTTCTAAATGCACAAAAAGACAGGGGGTCCGTCCACTTCGCCTAATGTGCGGCACAGTGAAACACGCACCCCGACCCTTTGCCGGACTAGGCGTGATAAACGCAACGCATTCTTCGACCTGTGTGGATGTATCCGTTGGTGTGATACATGTAAAGAAAAGGTCTACCCATTTTAGACTTAACGGGATCGCTCTCAGCCTCGATTATGGCTACTGAATTGAGTCCTCGACCCCTTCTCACTTACAAGAACATGCACGAACAGTGGAACACCCGATCCTTACCCGGCTCTGTTAGGTGAGTTAACCGGTGATTGACATTTAGAAAAAAAAGGACGACTTTTGTAGACATCACTAGCCGCCATGCATCCTTGAATGTGACCGCTGGATAGTGAAGACAATGCGATGGAGTCACGTGACCGATCGATATTTTAGCGGGCTTCGTCAACTGATGTGGAACTTGATATAAGAGAATATACCTTACATCATTGCGTCACGGCTTCAAAGAGGGCCGACCTCATGTCTTATAGCCATCAATTAAACGATTGAAATTGAAACCGTTTGCTTAAGATCAAATGATGCAAAAGCCTCTTAAAAATTTGATATCTTGAAATCTTAACAAAATAGGAGAATACGAGAGGGTAATCAGGAGACAGTTCGCAGTAAACCATCATGTTGCACTGCAAACTGATGCTTAAGTGCTAAAATCGCGGAGGGGAAATGAACACAACAACGAAGAGACGGGTTCAAATCCCGGCGGTGTTGAATATTTTTCAGAGGTATCTCGATCCCTACTTGAGGTGCTTTGTGGAGGGCACTTTGAGTGAGTACGCCGTCCGTCGGATGGGACGTTAAGCCGCGGACCCCTTGGCGCCTTTCGTAAAGAGTAGGCTAATGCCGACGCCGGGTTTCTCTCCACCCTTCATCCTTTCCTGTCCTTCCCCTATGGCGCAAATGACCTTAGCTGTCGGTCGCCTCCCCTCAAAACTACTACTACTACGAAGAGACAAGTTAGTTATCCCATTCCTGCAGAGACCCCAACTTGTTCGCGGAAACGAAGGCGGAAGTATATACGGAACCCGTTATTAGAAGTTCTTAGCATTGACTCCCAGGTATACATAGATACATACTTACACAGCGGGTTTGAAAATTTTACGACTGGCATACGTAAAATGAGCGTTATAACTGCAGAGTAATGAACATATTGAGTAAAATAAATGGGAAACGCTATGTTATATATGATGGAAACGGAATCGCATTAATCAAGTCTGAATGAGACAAGCAACTGCGAGTCACTCATACCTTTCATTGACTCATATACGAAATTATGGGGCCGCATTCAAGAAACTTCGCCTCAATTAACAGGTTGCATCAATTCGTAATGAAAAAGTTAGGAAAATATTTCATTTCGTATTGAAAAGTCCACGTGTTGGATATATGCTATACGAATATACGTATTTGAAAACATCCGAATAAATAAATCATGAAATTAGGTCGAGTGCAAAGAAAATCCCCTGGATAACGGAAATAAAGTTTCACGGATTTACTGGAGTAACCAGAGTGGTAGTCTTTCCAGGTAAAGCATGGCGCTGGAGTTTATTGCCGACACCGAAGGAATTATTAGGACAGGGACAATTATACTGGCTGATTATACAATTCTGACAACACGGAACTAGCATTGGCGGAGACAAATATTTACTCATTCTTTCCTCAAAAATTCACTACTATGGAAAAAACCAAACTTTGGCAGGGCCATAAAGGCAATCGAAAATTCCTTTAGAAATGTGCATCTTCGGATACGAGCACTTCACAATTACTTAATTAAATACTGGTATCTTGACTCATCCCTCGCGGGGTGACGAATGTACACGTGCGTACATATATTATTGCGCCACGCGTACATGAGAGGTCAAAAAAAGGGACACGACCCAGAACGAGAGTAATTAAATATTATATTGTCGAACATAAGATTTTTGGCGCACCGCCAGCTGTTATATTCAATTTCGATACAAACGCAAACCTTTAAAATATCACAAGCAGTTCATTACTCTTAACAGTTTGCAACACGCAATACTGGTTGAAATATGTATCTTAACTCGTTTTTTAAATATTTCTACACCTACATAATACCCCGCAAGGGGCGTGTGGCGGGAGTTGTTAGGTCACCACCCGGTATTTAGAACGAAATAAAACCGATTAACCGGTTTTTTCCATGGCCGAAGAAGTCGTAAAATCGTGGAATACTGATAAAAGTTTCTGATTAAAAATTCTTTTAGGATGTCAGTCAATAAATTGTTGATTAACCAATGGAAGCTGTTATTTTTCCATTTTTATCTCTAATAAAAAACTTGTGAAATTATTTTGGTCAATCAATTTAGATATATTTATATAAAAAACCATAAACACATCAATCAACCCGAAGATCGGTTTGGAAGGTGATGATAGTTGTTCACCCAGTACTAAGCCCTATAAGACGCGTGAAATTCACACATCAAGGTAGGGGGCCAGTTCCTTTCCCTCTGCCGGTTATGGTAGCCCAGGAAGATATGGTACCCGAAAAATCAATCACACAGTTTGACTGGATCCGGGGGCGCCCAGAGGCTTACCCAGGAATCGAACCCGTGCCTTCCGGTCAGTAGTCCAACGCTGAACTCTTATTCAAATTCTAATTGAAATTAATTCTATAGCGCTCATTCGATTTTCCCGAGACGCAGCTTATCAATCATTGGGGCGCGTTGTTACATGCCAACGCGTGATAAGGAATCCATGTTCTAACGGTTCTTTCTTTCTTCTGTCAGTTTTAAACCTCTGCAAATATCTTCCATTGAGCCGTTTAATAAATAAAAAATGAACTCCATGCCAATGAAATGTCTCATTGTTTGAAATTAGTTCAATATTTACTACTTTTTCTTACCGTCTTGAAAAATGACTAGACGCGCAGAGAAATGGATCTCGAGAGAATGCAAGAATACTTGTAATTGACTTGTACAGTCTTCCAGCATAATTATGTTTTTCAACTCTTTATCACTCCACATTTCAAAAAACTTAATAAATGTTCCACATAAAAACTATGTTACGTTCAATTTTAGAAACACGACGGAAAAAACAATCATCATTTGTACAATACCCAATCATTAAAACTTTAAGAGAGTAACCTATTTAACTCACAATAATTTACTACAATTTTATCCGCCGATCATTATAAAACAACCTTATAAAAGCTATCAACCCGATAGTCGGTTTAATGGGCGAGCGTCAAGCTCACCCATTACTAAACCCAAAGGCATGTGAATTTACACATCATGGTAGGGGGCAGTTCCTTTCCCTGTGCCGCTAATGCCCAGGAAGATCTGGTACACGAAAATCCACATAGTTTGCGTGACACCTAGGGTTGAAGCCCAGAAGCGTCACCCGGGTCTTCCCATCAGTAGCCCAGCGCCCGAACCACTGGACGACTTCTTTTCTGCACATTGACTGCGTATCCAATTCATGCTGCGTTCGATGCTATCGGCTTAACCCTGCTAAATTCCATATTTAGGTATTATAGTTGGTACATAACAAGCAAATTTCGAATCGATACAACTGCTTTTGTTACGTAGGGGCCACCTTCAGGTGACCCAAGCTAACACTCACTATTTCGTAGACAATTTCAGACAGATTTTTCAATAGAATCGCTGGTTTCGATTAAGCACAAGAAATTGGAAATTGAGAAGTGCAATACAAACATGTTCTATTTAGCGTTTATTTTTGCCTCGGGTGTAAACCTTCAAACGATTTTTCTTCCTCTCAGCGAGATTAGGGTTGAATTAATGAATTAAAAAGAAAACCATGAATTCTTGCGTAGAAAATTGAAGACCCGCCAAAACAAATGGCACAGAAAGCGAGTCAAATAAGAAAGTTGTCATTAATACAATTTAGTTCACTACTGTCAGGACGGAAGTCTGTTGCTTGATAATTCATTAAAAATTCGTTCTTCGGGCAATCAAACAATTGAGCCCAACCCCTTTTCATTCCGAATATATCGCTCAGTAAATTATCAAGGAAATCCTTACGGAAAATTCCTTAATTAAATCATACTCATCATTTCGTCACGAGCCGCCCATTTGGTGTCTAACATAATGCCCAATTCATTTAAACGAAGCATTCCCCACGCCCAATTCGAAGCATATGAACTTTTATCAGCTTCGAAGAATCATTTCAATGTAGCCATCAAGAAATCTTTTGAGCTGACACGCACCCTATCGCATAAGTTTTTTGACGAATACGGGCCAATACTGAGTTTATTTAAAAGGACCCTACGGTCTTAATCGGAATGAGGGATGAAGAATTGCTGACGTCGTTTGACAGGTCGACACGTATGATGCGATGAGAGAAAATCGCAGCAGACGCGCGGGTCTACAAATAGCACAAACGGCAACCCCGCACTATCATCCACTCAGCCCAAAACCACGGTCTCCTAATCCGTGACCTTCCCACTAACGCTGAATCACACGACTGGGCCGAGTCAAGCAAAAGAAGCACGTGGCAATCACTGTCATGTCTAGCGACATTCCAGCCTTTTCGAGATACCGACAGAGAAATTAAACTCAAATATCCACTGCCCGAAGTCCTTTCATCAGTCAGATGTACGAGAAGCGCCAACCTATTCCATGTCGAGACCAAATTATAACGTGCTGACAGCAAGACGAAAAAAAATGTATAAACACCGGTAAGGCTTACCAGAAATAGTTTCCCATGCGAGGAGAGAAACGCTGCAATATTCACCCACTTCACCTTCACGTCAACTGACAATCCATGAAACCGTACCAGACACTTAGAAAGACAATGCCCAGTGGTTAGGGGAATGTTGCCAAAGGCTCCCAGAATAAGATTTAGTTTCAAAATGCCTTATTATTCCACGAATGGAATAATTAATTTTCAAGATAATATTAAATTTTAGAAGTTATACCTTCGTCAAAGTGCAAAATACCTTGAGTATCGGGCCATGCACAAAACGGCGATTCCAATTAAAGAAACAGATAAACATGCCTGAAAGGAGTAGCAAGAATCAAAAAAGCCGTGTATCAGACAAATATTAAAATGAATTCAAATTGCAATGATGTACAGGATATCGTTGGATTGAAATTCTACTCGCTGCACACACGCGAAGAATATACAATTATTACTTTCACATTACGTGGGAAACCATCGAAAGAGACATAAGGGAAAGAAAAGAAGGGTGATAATAATTCGGTGATAAATAACATACCTTTAAATCGCAAAAACATTCAGTCCAGGATATTACGCCATTAGTGGGAAAGAATCCAAAACGGGTACAAAAACAAACATGCCAGACGCTATATTTATGTCTTAAGCGATGTAAATTTATTCATATGAATATATACAAAAATGGGCCATTACCTCGGTTGTACAAATGGAAAACTTTGTAGAGAATATAACACTGCAACAATTCAAGTCTACTCATGAAAATCCAACAACATGGAAGAAAAAAAAAGGAATGTGTTACAATTTCTTTTTACATGAAATGAGCCTTCTCTGACTATACAAAAAGACTGGTCCCAAAGCGCAGGCACATTATAAACACAAAAAATGAAACAACGCAACAAATGCGTGTAATTATAAATCATACTTCTCATTCACTTTCTCAAGACTTTTTAAAAACGTTTGTGTTACAATACAGTTATTAAATAGCATTTTCTCATCATTATCTCATCTAATAAACTCACACAATCAAAAATATAACGTTGATCAAAGTAAGGCACAGCACTTGCGTTATTTTTTTCTCATTTTCTTAACCACAATCACTCTTAATGTCTATTTCTGTAGATTTTGTATCGTATGGATTTCAGGCACAGTTGGTACGAAGTACGATAAAAATCAAAGAGCTCAAAAGACTTTTATGTAGGAGGGATTGAAGGATTAACAGGAGATTCGATTGTGCTCTAAATACAAATAATGGAAAATAATTCTTCTTCGGACTTGAGCATGGAGAGAATGTGTGGACAGAAAATAAGAAATCCTTGGTATATATATTAAAAACAGGTGGGGCGCGGAGAGGAGGATCCGAGAGAAGTTGGAATAGGGTTAGCAGGATTGGAATGGCAAAAGAATTGGGATGGGAGATGTGGAATGCATTCCCCTGCAAAATAAAACAATAAAATTGGTCCCCTCCTCCGATATGTAAAGCAAGAAAAGGCGGTGACATTACAGCAGACCCACATGTTCACATACAAAAGGGAACATGGAAAATTGAAACTAGCTGCACGGCTGAAAATCTAGGGTAAAAACTGTTATCAACCACATTTTCGATTGCGCTAGGAAAAGTTTACCCACCCACCCCCCCTCTCCCGAGCATAGTGGCACGATATCTTCCCCTCCCCCATTCTCGTTCACTCCAGTGTCCCGTGTTAGATACCTCGCTGAAGGATTACACCAGGAAAAAATTGAAAAAGAGCATCCATTTCCTCTCACCTAGGATTTTGAAATACTAGGATTAGGAAAAAAACAACTGATTTGGTCCACCACGGAATGAATGTTAAACGGGAGACATGAATCCAGCAATTTAGCAAGCAGTGCCTTCACCTGAAAGGTTTTTCACACAAAAGAAAATGTACAAAATATATATTTATATTTAATGTCTTCTATGCTGGAGAGCATTTAACGAAATGATGGTTGACACCTTGCTTTCAAATCTCTCCTCTCTGTACCCTTACCTCAACATCTTGTAAGAAAAACTTATCATCACATTTTGCTAGAGATTTGGACAAATCTTCAGTCAAACCAAAAAAAGAGGCACTTAAAACATTTTCTTGTCATTCACGCACCTCTTTTCTTAAAACTTATATAATAATTAACATTAATATCATATCATAGCTCCCACACTGAACTTGGTCATTCATTACAGCAGATTAATGCAGCTTAGATTCAGAGCATTAATACCACTTGCCTCAATTCCGCTAAGTTTATGAGCAACTGATCTCGGATGGATATGCTTTCAATTCTAATGGGGAAAATTTAAGATGAAAGCGTCGTTTTCAACCGATGTTCCACGCCGATCCCATACGAGACCTAACCAAGCTAAACTAACCCGGAAGCTGAGTCTGCTGGTCCCTGGAACCAATCTTTATTGCCTTGAACTCCAGCCGACCTGCTTTTCTCAAGTAAGGGTCGAAATTAAAGTTTTTTTTAAAGTGGAATGCATAGGAAAACTAATCAATAAATACAAAAAAAATAATAGGAATGTGGGAACTGCGAAAAAAAAGATTATCGAACAGGAACCTTTTTTTTAAATCAGCATTCCCTTCTTTTCCCTTAAAATGAGAATTACAAGGCCTTATAAAATGAAATATGAAGGGCTATATTAAAGCGACTGGAATGAGCATCTGTGTAGGATATGAGCGTTACTGGCACGGTGGCGGTGTTGGGCACCTGCACAGCCGACGACACAAGGTCGAATTAGATATATATTTATATATATTTCGCGGGAAACACGTGTTGACGAAACTGATTACGTCCCCGCTCATTAAACTAGTGCAATATCTTATTTTTAAAAAGCTCAGAAGTAACAACAAGCAAAATATTGTTCTTTTCACAGTCTTTCTTTTGAGCTAATCACAGGAATACTAAAAAGTCTCGTTCATTTCCCAAATATTTGGGCATTGTATTAGAACACATAAATTTGTGCTGACCGTCACTAGTATTGCATAACGTTTCCTACAGTTACATTCAATTACTTGAATGGCACGTCTACACTTAACGCTACCAAAATCTCAGTAGGTTATTGGAGAAATTGCTGGCAAAAGGCACTAATACTTATACATATAAAAATTCGATCTTTTGTTGTTTCCTGCCCTCTGGCAACGTATATTTCATTGTCACTTCGCGTCAACGTTTAAAACGCAAACTGAGTCCATAACGATCATTAATCCAGAGTGGCATTCTTATACAGTAAATTCAACAAACCGCACCCTAGTGATAAACATGGCAGTGGTAGGTATCTCATATACCCAATCTTAAACTCCTAAACAGCACGCTATCATTATCTTGCCTTTCGTCAAAAATTGCTCAAAAACCCTTGCAAATGGACAGTCAGGATATTATCCACCCTAATAAGGAAGCCTTAGTCTCAACAGCCTTCAATTATTACCGTCAGTCTAGTTTTTGGGAATGATCTCATCACGCGCCCTTCCTAATCCAGACTTAACTGCAGCAATCAGTAAACGGACCGATAGCTAACAAAGCGCAACGAACGTCCAGTTATCCCGGCTACAGCAGCAGCCATGGACGTCCAGTGCGGAGTAGTCTTCACTCCACCACCTTCCTTCCCATCCCACTCCCTTCATCACTGCATGTCTTGTCCCAATCAATCATTTCTTTTCCCGACACACACATATTTGAGGACACAAATCACCGCCAATGGAGCGTGAATCACCATGCCACTCGCCACAGCGGCCCCAGTGACCATATCCCATCGTCCCTTCTTCCGTCACTCCACTTTATGGACATCCGGACGCTGCTTGCAGGACAGTCCTACTCCTCCTTCGACGTTGTTTAGGCCATTTTTAAACATTGTCTTTGCCATCTAGTTTGGCCGCCAGGTCTGCCACCAATTCCTTATAAATTAGCGGGTCTATGTTCTTCCCCAACTGGTACAGGACGAACCAGTCACCTATCTGGCACTTGCGAGTGATCGTTTCTATCTGGTCGTGCGGCGCCAGCCTAGACCGCGCGCGAAGCAGATACGTGCGCACCTGCGGCCCTAAAACGACTGCGGCGCGGTAAAGGATGGCCACGCCCGTAATGACGGACAAAACCACGAACCAAAACCAAAGGAACACGTAAATCTTTTCGTTTACGATGTTAAGGGGGAGCACGCAAAGTCCGTCGAACTTCTGGACCGAGCCGGAAGGACCGTATTTGTGGAAGACGCACTTGGTGACCTTGGGGAATACCCTGGACATAGGGTCAACCCTTTCCTCCGGCTCCCGTTCGGTCATTGCTATGACCTCGGCACCGTAGGTGGTAAACTCGCCACCTAGGAATAGATCCATAAAATATATCTGACCCACGACATTAATGAAGTTGAGCGCCTCGCAGATAAAGAATCGAATGGCGTAAAAATTCTGGGCATGCAAGTTGGCAGAGAAGTATTCGACCAAGAGCTCTTTGCGGTCGTTCTTGCAATCTTCGCTGACAACAGGGCAGTTGAGGTCGAGCACTAACATCTTGATTCGGCCACCCTCCCATGTTTTCCAGAGGTAGCGGGGAATGTAAAACAGGATCGCCTGAGGGAGAAAATGAACAATTTTCATTATATGCACAGCATATACATTTTAATGCATGCAACAACAAGCTTTATCAACTAATACAACTAGACTGGTAGTAAAGGAGACATAACACCGAATTCATTCCACTCTTGGGTTAAGCAACCACAACACTCCTACCATTTCGGAGTAAATATAAAAGCTTTACGTGATAATTCCAAAATTTATTTTACAGAAGAAAAATTTGACGCCCAGAACTACTAAAAACAGGCAGGAAATAGGTTTTCTCGGAAAAATAGTATTATTCACCTGATGCAAGTACTCACAGCTGCTACATCACGAAACAATGTTTAAATTAAACCTAATCTCCGATCGTTCCTATTCGAGATTTCGAACTTTTCATCCAAAATTCTGTGCAAGGTGTACACTCCATGCAACACAACTCGAAAATAAGATATGCATTTTTAATATGTTGTGTGTTCGTGCCAAACAATGGGTTGCAACGCGTTTAACAAGGTTGGAAAAACATTGATATGCAGTATCAATGACGATGTCAAGTGAGCCAATAATCAGTGAATTGCAGTTTTTAAAATGGGCCATGACAAAATCAAAGAAATACGAAATTTCACGGTCAGGATCATGCGCACACAAAATTGGAGTAAGACGTGGCTGAACGTCATAATGGAATTACTTTCCACAAAAACGTTTTTACAATGAAATCAATTTAAAGATTTGAGGTAGAATTCTATTCAATTTTCAGCTAGAAAGGGTCGTGAGCGTCGGTAAAAAAATTACCTCTCGTTCAACAAACACCCTTGCTTCTGTATTATCATTCTGGCATAATACAGGCAAGAGTAGAGAATGTTTCATCTGATACTAATATTATCGTAGAAAATGTTGACAATAGGTAGGATATAACTAACTGCCGTTGTCATCAGTTCTCGTTTCTTTGTCAATAACACAGCACACCCTGGAAATGCAATTTTGGATCTGCTATCCTGTTAAATAGAATTCGGAATTATTTTAAACTCAGTCGTAGGCGATTAAAATAAAGGAAAATTAAATTTTAAAGATCGCACCAAATCGCTTCGCCGGCGATCTTCGAATGGCAATGCAGGAAGCATTCAGTTTTTTTTGTCCTCCACGCATAAAAAGCTCACAAAATTCGATGTCGGTTAAAGCAACTTCAAACCATTTTATTTATTTCCCCGACGCTGAAATATTTGTTCCCCAGACGAAGAAATAAAACGTCTGTAATGATGAGCCTTATTATAGCTTCTCCGCCAATGCTGTTTTAGAATGTTTACATTCTCTGAATGTCTTAAGAGTATTGATGGCGCAAACACACAAATTTCGACATTTTTATGAGTCATCGAGGACTACGGATATTGTCACAGAGTTCCTGATAATAGCACGGATTTCGTATTCGACTTGACTACCCCAGGCAATCTTGAGGTTTAGGAAGTGGCTACGCACATTCTAGAGCTGAAACATTTTCCCGTCACCAAAACATTGTGCCTTACATAATTGACGTGTTAAGTTGTTCATCCTACTGTCTACCAGCCTTCGTGCCGCCCAAAAATTGTTCTCTTCTTCCTAAACCTTCTCCACTTCCATTCGACCTTTTAACAACCCACTACGCCTTCATTTTCCAACAAATTTTACCCTGCAGCTCCTGCCCTAATTATTTCTAAAAACTTCCTCGCTTCTCTACTTAAGAAATTGACTTCCTTCATTCATCTCCAAAACCACGACGCAAAAGCCCCCATCTACTCCCTTCCTCAACGAACTTTCGGAACCATACAACGGTGGGCTCTATATTCATGCCGCCAGTGATATTTTCTTGATGTCTTTATTTTGCGAGTCCCTGGCCTATATGCCCACTTATTTGTAAATGCTTCTTTTTCTAATACAATTCTTCTCAGAATACCCTCGGCACGACGGTCATTTTATGGCAAAATACTGCCCAAATACGACAATTGCACGGTCTGCTCTAAATCTAGCCCTCCTACATTTGCATTTAATATGGATTTTGTATTATATTTGTTATCACGCGTGGACATCAGTACATCAGCTGGCCAGCTGTTCCGCGTTTTAAGCAGTTATAAGTTGGTTTGGTGATTTAAGTTGAATTTACGTTCACATTTTCATATTCAGTGCGATGATGACAACAATTTCGAGACATAGAACATCAATCACTTTCATTCGTATGAAAACTACCGTGTTCGGGTACCTACCTATGAAGATTGGATACATCTGCATTAAAAATTTCATCGAGGATCGAGGGGATGGGACACGGCTTGCTAGGAGCTGATACCTCTTCATATAACGAGACCGCAAAAACTAAGAATATCGACAAGAGATCCAGTGAGATATTACGGATGCTCTCTCTAAGGAATCACTTTAGGGCGCACAGACACTACGTGGCAGTGAGTAGCTGAGAACAGACCAGAGCGGAGACAACGAAGAGACTGGGGCAGTGGTACAACCCGACTTATCCACACTTACTCCAACGTCAATTTACAGAAGCCGATATTGCGTTATCAATTGGTGCCTGGAGTAATCTGGTGCAACTGTGTTTCATGTAAAGGTTACATCGCTACAATAATCAGAAATTCGCCCTTTGTACACACGGGCATTGACCCGTCTCTGTGTGGCATTCGCTGATTTCCATCAAGTTCCCTCATTATATGTACTAGGAGCTTATAAGCGTGAATGATGTAGATTATGCCATTTGCATACCAATGACTCTTCACTCATTAGCAAAAATATTTTTAATTTATTAAGGCATATAGTATGTGTGTCTACCACATTCTCTAAAATGCTAATTTCCTCTTCGATTGATCAAAGATTATAAATGAATTGGCAGGCTCAAAGAGGAAGGAGTAACAGCGTTTGGAGGCGCCAAAGGATTCGTGGACACACCGAATAAGAGAATTTCATTATATAAAGCCATGGAATCATTATCCCAGACAAAAAATACTGTTGACTGACTGAAGTGGGTGATTAACTTTGAATACACTGGGATTCGAATAACCCTCCCTATTAGATGATTCTGCCGCATTATTCCCATTCTAAGGCATTCGAGTCCATTATGTAATTCGTTTCATTCTACGCGAAGATGATAAATATATAGGTGGGGTAAGACGTAAAATGGAGGGTAAAGACGCCTAGATGAGGTAAACTGACCCCAGCGCTAACAAAAAATAAGAAAATACACAAATGATATTTTCATTGAATAAACTTTTGGACAACATTAACAAAAATTGTCCAATAACTGCAGGTGAGTCGTGAATACCAGTGTCAACAATTTTCGCGTCCATCGATTTAGTGTGCCATCCGCAGCGATTAAAAATAGAAACCGGCAAGCCACAAGATACGTCCGTCCAACACAGAAGGAACGGAAAAAATACAGCGTTTTCAACTTATATTTGAATATCCATCCATCCCTATGCGCGAAGAAGCCTTCGGTGGGCACGCAGGTCTGACACGAAATCTTGTTCGAAAAAAAATCTCCAAGCAGTTACCGACTCTTGGAGGGTAGATGGATGCCAAAACCACCGACGCCTCCATGCACGCACGGGTATGCCGTGACCTCTGTCATGCGAGCCATTTCCGCGGAATACCCGCGACCATCGACAAACCGTGAATGATAAGCGGCTGTGAAAGGGGAAATCCTCGACAGTTTTCTTCGAGCTGCCCGCTTAGAATGCGGCCGGGGGATCGAAATATAGATTCCCTCACGGCGCACTCCTACACGACCCGACGACGAAGAGAGAGCCGAGACACCCCGATGGCCTCTTCGCGACCCACGAAAGAGGCACGAAGCGAACAAACAGGCCTTTTCCCCCTCCGCACGCGTGACAATCCTCGCGAGAGCACAATGCCACGCCGACAAAAAGGAGGAGGGAGGGGTTGTGCCCGCCTTTGGAGGGCAGACACCGTTTTGTTGTGCCCTTTCGAGCGGGGGCCGGCGGGCGGGCGCTTGCTTTTCGTGGGATCGTGTGCGCGGTGTGGGCGCTCTCTTTGTCTCCCCTCTCCCTTCCCGCTCTCTCTGGGGGCCGGATCCGGCAGCAGGGGGCAGCACATGCGGAAGCCAGGTTGATGGTGACTGACGGACAGTGCAACATGCACGCCCGCGCGAACAACACATTCCTGCCGCTTCCGGCTACTGCAACCCGCACACCACTTCGAGGCACGACACGAGAAATTGCAGTACACTTCGGTTGACTTAAGCGATAATAAATGATTGCGTCAAGGTTGTGGACTACGACTCACAGTGATAACTTCGGAACTATGGTATCCCAACCATACCCAGTTCCAATAACTAATTGGGGTTGTTATTAAAAGCACCCAGGCGAACGTCTTGCATCAAATCGTCTCGGAGATTCTCTCTCCGATATTTCGCAATATAAGTAATGTCCCCCGTAGATGACGATCGAAATGGTGGGAACATTACGTTCATTTTATTCATGCGGTTAACCACGTACATTGGTTATTTATATATAAGACGGGATGTTTAGCACTACGACCGAAATATTAACATGACAAATACTCCTGTTTCGCGAGCCGTAAATACTGAGACGTCTTTATAATGGAGGCCACGGCCCCAAATTATAAAGTGACAGACTGTAATTTCACCAACCGAGTGGAGAAAATGCACCGTAGGAATAGAATGTGACAAGTGCGGGCAAAGCACAAACGCTTATATTAAATACAAGTCGAATTTTAACTGAAGAAAGATTGAAACAAGTAATTTAAGTCTATCGACGTGGTGTTCCACATCACCATTCCGATGAAAACAGAGATAAAATCATCCCCACTTAAGCCGAATAATTTTGACGTTCCTCGCGAAACGTTATCGCCCTTGTCACGCAACAATGCCCAAAACCGGAATACATAACTTGAACAATTACGTCAGCAAAAACCAAGGAAACTTGTTCTTGAGAAACTTGAGGTCCACAGGAGTAGTTAGGAAAATGCCATCGAAATTATCAAGGCTAAACACAGATTGTATCTAGCCTTCCACGTTATTGCCGTACAAGTAAATGCACCACTTTCAAGGAATTTGCTGTCATTAGAAATCCTAACATTCTCAACTACTAAGGATCATTTGATTTCGACCAGAAAACATTATGAAAATCGACCGTAAAAATCGGGGATCTGCAATGACTCATAATTGAGGTAGTTGCATTTGGATTGTGAGGTTTAAGCCATTACCAATACATACTGCTAAATCGTTAGTATTTCCCACACCATCGATTACCAACATAAATTAAACATTGTCAAAATTTATGATGACAGCGTGACGCGGTGGTGGTGATAGCTACTCAAAATCTTGAAAAACCTCAGATGTTAAATTCCAACCTCAGTAATTTAAATTGGTTCAGGCAATGAATGGACATAAAGTTAAACCCGAACATCACCACCAACATTAACAACAACAAAAATTTCCAGCATCGCTCCATGGATATACTAAGGAGCCAACAATAAATGCACGGTCAACTTTGAAAGCATAACTAGCTTTTGAACGCTAAACAAACATCTGCATGCATGTGTGTATGTATGAACAAGTATGTGTGTGTGTGTGTTATTTTGCTAACGGCATTTAGGAAATATTTTACGAAGGTTAAGTACGCATGGGAAGGTGCTTCATTCCGCCTGAACCGTTTCCAATCTTTTCACAACTACATAAAAGCTCATCTCGGGATGGAATCGATGACACTTTCCCCACTGAGTGATCCCGAACGGCAACGCTAAAAAAAATGCCTTACGTATCAATTTGATGAACACCGCTAATGGGTTGGCTAGGCTGCAGCAGGTAATCTTCCTTGATTAACGACGGCAAAGAAATTAGCATGTCGCCACACAGGCGAGCGGAGAGCTCTGAACAAATAACCACGAAGATAAACCGACGCATCCGGCATCCAGCGAGAAGCTAATGAATCTCCGATAGAAGACGGGAATACTACCTAGATCACAGACAGGATCGTTTCCAGACTGTAAAATTAATTTATAACAGACGACACAACTATGGAATGATTAGAAACTTAAGTAACTATAAATTGAATCAACAGGCGTTGATATGTTCCATTTGCAACCAACTGTGAAGCAAGAATGACAAATTACGGAATACACATCACAGAAGAGCATCGGGCATGCCGATATTGGGCAGATAAAATGCGAGGATGGAAAAATCTTAACTGCCAAACTGCAAATTTTGGACAGATGTAGCTGTTGTGGTTCCCACAAGGGTGGACCACGCCGCATTCCGCCTTTAAAGGCTCTCTGCAGCTGGGGCCGTCAGAGCGTCTTGAGCCGGTGGTGCTAAGGGCGCCGCTGGCGGAACGCCAGGGCGTGGTGCTGATGGGTCGGAAATGGAGCAATGAAAGCCCTGAAGAGGGCACACATAAACCGTGCCGGTGAGCGTTACCCACCTTTACCGGTCGATCTGGGTCCCTCTCAAAAAGTGGATTCGAATTACCGCATACTCGTAATAAAGATAGTTACAAATGTCATTGAGGTATAGAAAAAATTGTACGTACTTACAACAGAAAATTGTCTCGCTATGCAAAAAGCACCACCACTTAAGTAAATAACTAATATCGGCTAAAAGAGCCGTCAGGTTACTGCGGTAAGTAACGTACCCTATGTTACATCGGAAGGTCGAGGGTTTAATTTCCAAATCAAGCACCGACCGTGAATGTTGCCAGGGCATATGGCAGGATACTGAGATGAAAAAGGATGGAAATAATCCGTCATGAAGGGTTTTAATGTGCTAATTTTCCCTCGCGTTATCCTCCATATGGCCGCTAAATTTTCGAGAGCCCCTGTACTCCCTGTATTTTGTAGAATTCTTGAATCAATGAACTTGCAACTTCAAATGAAAAGAACAGGTACGCTTTCTTCACTTTTTCAATTATTTAACTTTCAAACGAGTGTCACGAAAGTGAAATTCCTTCAAAACGGCACCTCATGCAATATATACCTTTAAATTTTCCTTCAATTAACACTCTAGATCTGCCGCCATGCTAATGACCAAATAGTCAACCGTCAGGATGAACCACTTCGAGCGTAATAGTACTAGGCAATCACTGGAAAAAGTCCGTAATATTATATAAAACTCGAATTATGTAAATAAAAGTTTCCGCTGAAAGGCGTTATGTTGATCTCATCAGCCGGCAATCTGAAGATAATAGATTGCCGCACAATAAGTTAAGCAAGAGTAAATACTTTCACTAACTTATAGAATATTCAGTTAATAGCCAATCCTGATGACTTCGCCAGCACGCCTGCCGCCATTTATGTTATCAACATAGATCCTGAACTAAACCGCTGACCCGCGAAATGATTAATTTATGACTGTTTGATTAACCTGCCTACGTCTAAATTTAGGACTCTCAAAATGATTTATTTGGGTTAGGGACCACCATTTACATGACACACACTCTATCAGAAATAATTACCTCTCGGTTCATTTATCTTTAAATCAAATAGATGGGAATAAGTAAGTTTTCTTAGCCACTAGAGCGCATCACGCTATTAAAATGAATGCGGAATAACTATTAATTAACACATATCTCACCATTATGGTTTTTGGCCGCGAGTCTTTTCAATGAGGGAATGAACCAGGTATTACGGGTAAGGTGACATTTATGGCATCGACATGCTTTCACACTAGTATTTTCTTCTATGACCACACGGTAGAGTACTGGCACTCATACAAATGGAGTCTTAGTTTTCGCTGGCGACAAAATATATTTCCCGAAATTAAGGATGTCCTTAGCAATAATTCAAGTCCATTATCCTTCGCATATTTTATGGTAATAAGATAGCTACTGTAGGTCGTAATATTCCGAGAAGGAAATAATATTTAAACGCAATGACACTGGGCCCCGTCGAGACCGGGAGTGAGGAATTTAAAACAACATTTAAACTTAAATCCCATTGAAGTCGCGTAACACTTAATAGTTGAGGGATAATTAAACATACGTAATGCGATAACCTCACGATGAACTCATCGCCTCTCACTCAACAATGGCAACGCTTGTAGCCCAGCTCTTATGGAATCCTAAAGCGTTATTTCCCAATCATATCACTTACTGTGTAAATTGAAAACTTTTGGCACGTAGGAAGAAAACGCAAGTTTCCGTTCTCTGAAGTTCTACAATAATTGGTACATGTGTGAAAACTGTTCACAGCGAAAAGTAACTATGCTTTCAAACATTAATAAAGGGGCTACCCACACTTCCAGACTCGAATGACACAAACAAGCAAAATTCAGTCCACAAGTACGGAGCAACCTAATCAACAACGTAAGACACCGCCGGGAACATTAAGGAACCTAGACATATCAAGCTCAGGCACTGAGGCGAAAGCATAGCTCAAGCTAGATATAACACGAGGCCTAAGATTTAGAAATATTATGTTTATACACCTTTTCCTTCGCACGGGGAATTGCGACCAAGACAGGATTGGCACGGCCAGAACAGGTTTCATGGAGTCCCTCATTTTCCATCTCTACCTTCCGATGACACTAATAATATTTTTAGTATCTACAAATGCACAAAATCTTTTTACGGTTGGTGACCGAACACCCCCCGCCACACGCCCTTGCAGCGGCTTGGGGGTATTATGTAGATGTAGATGAAAATGAACACCTGAAGGAAAATATTAGTTAATTACAATTAGGAAAAATGGAAGATGGGAAGAATCACCAGCAGGCCCTTCCATCAGAATAAAAATGTAAGCCTTGAATTTTCTGCACGTAGTTATTGCGGACAGTTAGGTCCCGGTAAATTTATGCTTTTAAGAGTCACGTCGAAGAAACAAACGCCCTGCTAATAGACCCTGTTACCTAGTTTCCAGTTCCGATGCATACAACTCTTTGAGAATTTGCATTCCGCAATCCTTGCGGAAAGCGGCTCTACACCGTGCCCTATCCTCCCCTCCTAAAGTATTCAGTTGCAAGATACGACTTCGCTGCCCACAGTGCTATCACGCTAGCTGAATTTTTTAATCACATCGCTGAAGGGCAGTGCCCCATCGTGAATAACCTTGGCGGAATTATTCCAGAGTCATCTTTAAAAAAACTGTCTACAAAGCCCACGCTTTTCTCGCAACATTCCTCGTGGATACATATTCTTTAGCTATGTACATCGTTCATCCAACGGTTAAGAGTTTCTTATCTTTGGAGGGGGACGATTTACCATATTTAAGGTATGACTTCGACCAAATAAGTGACGAGATATGGTGCGCTGAATATGATATTGCAAGAAAAATTGATGCTTAATAATAATAATAAAATGAAGATCGAAAGAAAGCTTATACACGGTAAAGGCGAGTTTTTATTCAGAGGCGAGTAGTACACCAGCGATCGTAGTAGAGCGAGCGTTGGACTAGAGAGACGCCTCTGGGCACCCTCAGCTCCACCGTGGTTTGTGTGAATCCGCTGTGAAATTTTCGGGGGCCAATTTTCCCGGGAGACCACAGCCGGCAACAAATTCTCCTACCCTGATGTGTTAATTTTACACGCTGTGGGCTTAGTACTATTATTAATATTACGCGATTAGACGGTTTCACTCAACATTTCAATGGAAATATTTCAGAAAATGGCAAAATTGAATAATAACATGCGCAAAAAAATGTTGCATAAACCAAAACCAGTAGCAATGCGTCACAAATCAGATGAAATGATAAAAGTAGAAGTTCCACCCACTTCGATGTCATCACCTTCATGGAATAAGGAAATGCATGAAGAACAGAAACATTATGGTAAATACATGGTGTCAAGACAGCTTGTAATTCATGTAATTCAAGTGCTAGGTTACAATTAGTTCAGGCCTTCGAGTTACTAAATGAAATACTGAGGTTTGAAAAGTGCTGATGGGGACTAGTCGTAGACAACAGATGGAATTTAATCTAGGGTAGTTTCAATTAAGTGGAGCGTCTTTTTAATTACATTTTGAAAACACACTTATTTGTAGGAAAGGAGCCATTTTACCACATAACCAACTATTAGTATTAATACACCCCAAAAACAGTTCCGGAATAATGCCAAAATTAAGACTGTCTGATGAATTTTTTTAACTCCCAGATTAAGAAATTTAATTTTAGTGTCTACCAGAAGGTAAAAAACGAGAAATGGTATTAAATGTAGGAAGACTTGATTTGACCAAAAGGGTAAGTCCGTAATACTTTTCTGCACAGCTGAACAAAAAATCAACAACCTGTTCTCTACAAGTATTACTGTCAAAGTGGAAGGTTCTTTTCGGCCATGGGAACATTTTTGGGAAATAAATCACTGCGATAAGTTGCGATTCCGACGACACATCTCATTAGATGGGCAACCTCTTCAATCAACAGCATGTTAACAATGTTTGTGGCTTGCATTATCCATTTGAAATTGGCGACCATTTTCTCATGTCCGCATCTCTGAAGCGAATGACCGGGCAACCTCATACTAAAACTATCGTAAGTATTGTTTATCAGCGAAATGCACCGTAGGGTGTTAATAATGATGTCACCCATTTGCCAGTCGCAAGCCTACCTACCACCCAAAACACAATCAAACGATTTTCAAAGCAAATGAGACATATCAGTCCTAAGCTTGTAAATATTGGGCACCTTAAGCAGTTACCAATACATCGAGATCAGTAGCAAAAATGATCGATATCTCTCCTAGGTGAATGAGAATTAAAAAGGGATAGTGAAAATATATTTTTCTAATACCTACTAAATAGCTTTGTTCATGGAAGAAATAATCTACAGGCATTGAAATCACCTAGGATTGTGCGCCTATGTCTATTGGCGGTCATTAAAAGTAAAGACCAAAGAGAGAGAGATAACTTCAATTAAGTATTCATTAATGGAACTTATGCACAATGGCAAATATATACAGGGTCACAACAAAAGGTACGGAGCAGTGTGTCGCAGAGAAGACTAAAGATGGCTGCTTGTTGTTACTGGTAGCCTACCCGAGCGGCAGTCGGTGAATCCAGTTACATGACTAGCTGAGTCAAATGTCACCCGGCGTGTGCATCACGACCGGTTGATCGACCTCAAGATGTTGAAGATTGAGCATGCCTTCCCAATATTAGTAAGTAAAGAAACCAATTCAAAAGTTGTCCTTGGACTTTCAAAAAAGCAGATAGTCCCTATATCTAACTTCCGAAGAAAGCCACCAAACGATACGGCGAGAACCTGCAAAACGAGCTTAGTAACAACTTGACATTACAGAGGCGTGATTGGGAGTGAAAATGGTTCCCCTTCTGCCACCTAGGCCCCTGCATCTTCCACTTAAACAGGCTGCAACGATGAACTTGATCATGCTAAAGGAGAGAACGCCAGGAATGCACGCGTTTTCTCAGGGCATCACTTTTTAAACGTATTGTAAATGTGCTGATGTTTAATGAACTAACAGCATTACTTTGACTTTCAATGCTACAAAAAATTGCACTAAAAAAAACGACAAAAAAGAGGAAAATT
This sequence comes from Hetaerina americana, assembly GCF_022747635.1. NCBI lineage: Eukaryota > Metazoa > Arthropoda > Insecta > Odonata > Calopterygidae > Hetaerina > Hetaerina americana. The sequence continues at coordinate 72,867,784 of NW_027286069.1, read as the reverse complement.
AACTCCCGAGTTTGGGAGATTGCTTCGACAGCACTGGTATAAATAACTCCAGTGCATCTTTTTCATTTCCCCCTCATATGTATTACTCATTGCATGTGTCCCCTCGAAAAGTGACATTAATGCCATAAATTACTCATTGAAACTCTATGCCAATCATGTTAGTAAAATATTACTAAATTATTTATGAAATGATAAAAGAAAATAATTTTCGCAATGGTCTTTCAAATTTCCAATATTATTTCCAGCGGAGCTCACTCGCGGAAAAAAATTTCAGAACTATAGTATCAACTTCATTCTTTCTTACACAATGGTTCCTTGGTTTACATGGAAAATGTCTATGCGTTTAAAAGTAAATATACAAAAAATAAACCAATCTCTGCGAAATCAATAATTGGGTTCAACAAAAAGAGTCGCATAAAAATGCAGTTGTAACTTGGTATAAAGCCATTCGAGGTAAAAATATAGAAATGTTCGGTCATTCTCACAATAATAATATATAATAAACGCTTCTCCCAATGATTTAAAAATAACTTTTAATTAACTTTCATTTAGCAGAACGAAATGCTTCTAATCACTAAAAACATGTATGCATATGGTATTGAAATACAATTATAGCATTAATAGCTCGCACGAAACTAAATTCGAACATCAAATTTATCTAGCGAAAAAGAAAATGAATGTGGCAAAAACTTAAACTAAACGTCCAGAGTATCCTATGGTAATGGCTAAACACCACTCCGGGTTGTTATGATACATACTATATGTATATGTAATTGGAAAAGTAGTAACAAGGGTTGTTTTCCATAAATGAAAGCCCATCTTTGGAAATATGGAACAACTATATCCGTAAACAAATGCGAATTTAAGTACCGGCACGAATCACATGTTTTAACGCATAATATGTATGACTTCGTACCACTTCCATTATCCGTCGCTAGTTCTTATAAACTGTGAACAGCAGTTTCACAAACAAACCATTTTCCCTCACAAGTTGAAGCCAATATATTGACCAAGGCAGCTACGTGACTTTTTCATCTCGCTCTATCCTCCATCTTGTGAAATGCGCTTTACCTCCTCCCCGTTTTAAGCTCCTACTTGAATCCAATGGATGAGCATCTTGGAAAGTCAGATCGTGGAGAGGAATAGAAAAAAACATTTTCCTTCGAATGCCGCATGTAGTTCTACAGATGGCACAGCTGAAAATTTGGAAATAATCAATACCCACGCGACCTCCGTTCAAATCACTAAGGCAAGAAAATAGTTTACTCAACCCGTGCGTGGAAAACGTAAGAGTAACGCATTAACAACGGCGGTTTAAACTATGAATTCGGCAATTGGCACATTTCTATTACTCAAACTAACATCAACATTTTTTTTACAAATTTGGCCGTCTGAGGAGAATGTTAAAGGAAGTATGATACTCCCTGGCGGTCACACAACAATTGTGAAGAACAAAGAATCTGCAATAGGCTATAGAAGTACTCACTCATCTACAGCATCAATCGCCTGAAGTTTTAACGAGTGGTATCGCCAGCAAACATCAATTAAAACCCTCAACCGTTATTATGAGTTGAAAATGGCACGCACGACCCTTATTGTACTTATACTATCATTATCTCACAAATGAAATGCGATTTTTGGCACTTTCCTAGGGTATCTCTCAAATAAATACACACATGAATTAAACTCGAAGACATTTCTGAAAATTTACACACTGCATTTATAACTATAAGGATAGAGCTTCCACTTACAATTATTAAACCCAAACTGCAAAACTCCAAAGAAAATACATACGATGCTAACTGATAAATACTCAACGAAAACATTTGATAGTAATCCCAATAGCTTACAAAAATTGACAAAAATCTCTAGGACGGAGAGAAGGTCGAATGCTTCTTTTCAAAGCTATACAAAATAAATTGTTAGCGATAATGCATGTTCAACGCTACCTCCCTCAGACAGGATAAAACAAATACACATTCATAAAAATTTTTGTAGGCAATCAGGATCTTCTTGCGCCATTACTGATCTAGTCCTGATTCAAATGGCACTAGGCCAACAGCATGCAAAATACTAATTTACCACCAATCCTGATTGATTATTTTCTCTTCTTAGATCGTGCTATGCCATTCCATCGTAATTTAATATAATCTTTCAGTAATAATTTCTTAATTTCGGAGATCAGAGAGAAATTTGTTAGTTTACATCGGTTGGCATATGTAGATCTCCTTGACCTGTTATACACTACTTTTGTGGGCATTCACCAGCGATCGCGAAAAAACATGAAATTAGTCAAATCATCCAGACATTAAATCAAAGTTCTGAGAAATAGCTATAAAACTGGTCAAGTGTCAATCAAATACGAGGGCTGACGATTAGCCCACCGCGATAATAGTAAAAACCTTTGGGTGAACATAATATTCCCGAAGAAAGGCATAGATATATATTCAGTTTAACCGAGAAATCAGAGTAGGCAAAAAAATTAATAACCACTGCCCCTCGCTAAGACTGCTCGTGGAAAATCAAACAATAATAACATTCCCATTTAACCCACTCTGGTAGCCACAGCGTCGTCTCAAAGACAACTGAGAAAAATTGTACATTGTACTTATTTTTTACATTGATTTCCATTGAAATATTACAATAATATACTTTTTTGGGCGCACTAAATTGCATGCAACACCTCCATAGGGCCTCTGGTCAGTGTGAACACGCTATTGGGATACAACGATCGAAAGGAACGGTTATTGATCCTGGCGCCACCACGTGCTTACTCCCCAGTAACAGCAAGGCGTAGGGATACATAATTCAATATTTCAAATAGTGCAGAATAATTCTCGATAAATGGGGAATTTTAGCACAATAAACAAATTCATAATTAGTCGAGGGAGTATCTGAAGACGTCTGTCTTTAATAGCGGTACAGGAATTAAAACTTAATACCATCAATAACAATGTTTTCGACGTGCATGGGAGACAATAGAGAACTGAAAAATGGCACCAATTACAATTGGCAAGCAAACACTTTTTAGCAACAATATCCATTTAAATGAATAAAATATCCTAGGTACTATCTACCAGATATAATAATATGTACATTTCATAATGATTCTCTAAGGCCAAGCGTCAAATGTCAACACTAACTTTTGTAACGCGTTGTGCACTGTGGGCAATAGAAAGCACAAAACTATGTTTCCATGCTTTAGGTTTGATGTGAATAAACTGTTTCCTTGCATACCTGTGAGTGTTATTTTTAAAAAACCTTCGGATGTAATACAGCAATAAGTAAGCTTCCGAACCTTTTACGATGAAAGTGAAAGTAAGCATACACTAATATCCCGGAGCAATCCTAAGATAACTAATTTCCTACATTATAAGTAAATTAAGCCCGGTAGAAAAATTAATCCCCAAGCACCCGTAAATAATCTAATGATTCCTCACAATCCAGTTTCGAGGCAGAAACTAGACAGGCTGACTGTAGAAAAATTATCTTATTTCTTTCCACCTTAAACCATATACCAAGCAATTGGAGTACAAAAGCGAGTAACTGCATTGCGAATGACAAGCACTTCAGTTAATAAAATTCAAATAACCCCCAAAGTCATCTCAAATATTGATCACTGGCTGCAATTATGATTACCTTACCTACATTAGGGTATAATCAATTCCATGTTAGTACCATGGTTTAAATTGTCAATATTCAATGCCCACTACAGTAACCGGCGACCATCCCATTTAATCAGTCGAGCTTAATAAAAAATTACTAGGAAAACATTAAGCTACTCACCTGAAAAAATAAGACGAAGCAGACCCACTGGTAGTACTTATGGTACTTCAATTCCTCGCCGCTGCCATCTGGACCGACCCCAGGATGAGGCACTTCAATTCCAACCTTTCCATTAATCCTGTCAGGTATCGTGTAGGTGGAATGAATCCAGCAATAGGTGTCCATAACATTGGGATTTATTTCGTCGACGATACAGTCGATGGGGTCACCAATGTATTGGCGTGAAGTCACCAACAAGGAGAATGCAATTAAAATAATCACGGTGGCTTTGTAATGCAGCCGGAACACGTTGTTGTCAATGCACACCGAGTCGAGCTTCAGCAGCCCTCGAACGGAGCCGAAAACGTCAAACATGGTGGCGGCTCACGAGACTCAAAACAATAGCCCAAAAAAACAAAGACTGGTGATTTCCCGTGCTAGCGACAGCTACGCTAAGCGTTGGGATACCCGATTTCTTCGGCGTCCTCTTTCCTAAATATTGAACAAATTTGTTCCACAAAAGCCGAGTCGGATGGTTCTTCCCGGGAAAATTGCTTATGGACACCTAGCTTTCGAACGTCGTACGCTGCAGGTCGTTAAATATCGATTTTGTATCGGATGAAGCGAGAGATTTTAAATTCGTTTTCAACTGAATTCTTTCATTTTTTTAAATATGCCACTAGAACTGCTTGGGAAAAATGCATATATACGTGTCTTGTATATATGGCCTTTTCAGTCTGGACTGCACAAACTATTCACTTGCCCACGACATCCACAGAACTCTTTCAAGAATCCAATTCCTTTGAGAAAAGGAACTTAGCCTCCCACCTCCCTTCCCACGACCCCTCCTAAAAGTCTTCTCAAAACACAGTCACTATAAAACACTTGTTTTCCTTCGGTCTCCTTCCGACGAAGGCCCGACCAAAGAAAAAACTCCCTTACCGACTAAGAGTACTGGAAGCTACCAGCTGATGCTGAGGTCGTCATCGGAGTCGTTAAGTGGACCGAATTTAACACACTTTTTGAGACAAACCACCTCGCGCTGATGATATGACTTTAGCGCAAGCTTATGTGCTTCTGTCTGCTGTTCTCGCTTGACGAGGTTCTCTCGCACTGCCGATTCGGGGAGGGGGACTCCGGGTGGGAGGGAACTGCCATGGAGCCAATGGCTTCGTCCCGCACGGGAAAGAGGGGAGAGTGGCGCTGTAGGCAGTGTGGCAGTTTTGAGTAGTAGCCGGGTATTTCGGTAGCTGTGGGAAAACGGAATGGAATTCCACTCGTTTTTCGAATTGAAAATGCTGCTGGTCTTTACCTGACGGCATGAATTTCTCCTTGGAGGTAAGGTTGATGTATTAGCGCACGTATAGCTATCGGTTTTCAAGCAACTTTTGTCAGGTGCCATGTGTGGTTCTCCTGTTTAATTGAGAAATTCAACTCTCAGTACTTGAAACTTACTGAGCGTATCCTTACGCTCGCGTCTTTTTCCTCATTGGATTTCCCGCTAAACGCGCGAAATTTACGCTGCTTACGAACTATTCCTCGTAGCACGCATGGCTTTTCCTGGGTTTCCGTATTAGGACTCTAGCCATACCCATTCTCCCCGAGCAATGAATCGCTTTATCATGGAGGAGAATAAACTTTCAAAATCAGTTTACGGTATGGCTATACTTATACAAATGAAAAACTGACGTCGGAAGCAGTGAAGAGAATTACTTAAGTCTCAAAATTGGAGTTATTTACAACAGAATTGAGAAGAAAAATATTAATATGGACGCATATATTCGAGAGTAACTTAAAAATTGTTTACTTTTTAATATTTTTCTATATGCATCTTCAATATTAGACCCTGAAATATGCTTGTTATTGTGGAAACAATGGCATTCATATGAACAGGACATTTCCGGAAAAATAACCACTCTATAAAATTCATTTTCACTAATTGGTTAATGAAATTCAGGATTAGTTGAGAAACTTAGTTGAAGTGACAAGATTTTATTTGAAAAAGATGCTAATTAACGCCGATCGTTCGCACTTTGTGGAGTTGACCAATTTCATTAATTTATCAAGCAGAGTAATCATTTTTCAGGAATGTATATTACCCTTTTGCCTCTAAGATATAAGCCAGCAATTGTCTTGCTGGCTGGCTTTTTGGTGCTCATCATTATTATTCTCTAAAACAGTAATTTCTGTATAGTGCAGCGCTATTTAGCTCACATTAAAATGCTTCGAATGGCTTATTAGAGCAAAGGATTATTTCTATGTTATTAAAGGATTATTATTTCTATATTATTAGATAGTTAAAGTTGATTCTGGATAAATATTCCAAAATATCGGCATTTTAATTATTCTGAACAATTTTTAAAGGAATGTAACACTCATTCGATGGATCTTATATCCATGTAAGACGTTTTTATGCTACATTCGGGCGGTTGATATCATACGTTATGCACAACCACAAACGTTCGGTTTCTCTTTAAAGGATTTTTCTTGAGTTTGGATATTGAAATAAAATGAAGATCAATTTCCTCGATGTGGAAGAATCATTAACTTACAAATTTATTCACATGTGTAAAAAATTAAGCAAAGGAATTTATCCCATGATAAAAATCCTCCACCCAAATGCCAATTTCCCGAGCACCTCCAAAGGTTAGCAATTAATAATTCTAAAAATAAAGGAAAGGAACTCCTCAATTCATAATAATTACATGAGGGCACATCATATCGATAGGTTGAGTTCAAACAGTGATATTATAAAAGGAAAAACTCTTCTATCCATAAAAATTCATTTTATATAGAAACTAAGAGACTGCAAAGAGTATCGAATTTTTTAGTCCCAAGTCCCAGTTTTTACGCGAACTCGTTATTTTTGAGTCGATTGCATATTTGCAAAATTACTTTTTAAAAACACCATATGTATAGGTTGTAGCACGGCCATGGGCAAGTTAGATCATTTGGCGTTTAGGTCTGGGTGATATATCAGTCTTGTGAAGAGGGCATCCTCTTGGAGAGACCCTTCAAAAACCCGTATGATCAACCGAACAGATGTTTAATGATTGTATCAATATCTTTCCATCTATCATGTGCTGCTGCAATCTCCATCCATTACTTAAGCAGCAATAGGTAAATGCCAATAAAAGTTAGATGATTGTGATCGCAGGGAAAATACTGGGCGCTTGAACATCCAGATTTTAGATGATGTTTCTGATATAATTATGTATTCGTACTCATAGTCCCCGTAAATATATTCATTGATACAGAGACGAAATCGTTTTAGTCCCTGCAATCCAAAGTTTACAAAGCCAGCTAGACATTTTAGGAAATATTCCCGATTCCAAAATGACGCAAGATGCATACTAAAATATTTCATGCTGGAGTTGGCAATGTTTTCCCATTGTTATACGATTATTATTAGGTAATCTACCGGTTAAGGTAGGTTTTTGGATGGAAGCAAGTACCAAAAAAATATTTTGTGACTCTTAGCAAAATAAAACACAATCCAGCAACTTACTTTACATCAGATCCCTCTTCATCTCCTTCCTCCCTTCATCCCGTCCAAAATCCCTATCCTGTTCCTGCCCTTTCCTCATTTGCCCAACATTCTCCCCTCTATTACATTCTTCAACATCACATTGCCGATCAATACCCCCTTCAGCCACTTTTCCTGCCTCCATAGGATTACTCCCAACAAACCCCTCTCTTCCCACCATACCAAGTACTTCCTCGTTTGTTTTCTTCTCTGTCCATTTCACCCTCTCCATTCTTCTCCACACCCACATATCAAAAGCCTCCAGTCTACGTCTATCCTCCTGCTTCAACGACCACGTTTCCGCGCCGTACATAGCTACGCTCCATATCAAAGTTTTTACGAGTCTTTTCTTAACATCCTTACTCAACGTCCCTGTCATCAACTTCCTCCTCCTTTTGAAAGCCTCTTTGCCTAGCGCAATTCTTCTCCTTACGTCCCTACTACTTTGACCGTGTTGGTCCAAAACACTACCGAGATACGTAAACTGTTCTACCTGCTCTAGTTTTTGCCCTCCTATTTTAATGTTAAGCTTAGCCTTTATCTTTCTAGAGAATCGCATAACCATTGTTTTATTAATATTGATTCTCATCCCAACCTGTGGCACTGAATTTCCAATTCACTAAGCAATGCTTGCAGCCCCTTGGCTGACTGACAAACTAAAGCTTGGTCATCAGCAAACCTAACTGATTTTACGAATCCCCCGCCCATTTTCATTCCCACCTCCAGTTCTTCCCATGCCTCTTTGATCATTTCCTCTGCATACAGGTTGAACAGCAACGGTGATAATGGGCAACCCTGCATTACACCTCTTCCTAACACTGCCCATCCGGACTCCCCGTTCCCCACTCGCACCTGAGCAGTCTGAGACATGTACAGGTTTCGGATTAGCCTCCTTTCCCTCCAATCTATTCCTATTTTCTGCAATATACCCATTAGTTTTTCCCAGTTCATTCTATCAAACGCTTTTTCGAAATATACGAAACAGGCAAATACCTCCTGGTTGTGTTCTATATTCCTCTCGATTAGTGATCTCATTAATGCCACGGTATCACGCGTGCCTCTCCCCTTCCTAAACCCAAACTGATCATCCCCTAAGTCATCATTTGCCCTACTCTCTATCCTTTTGTTTATTATCCTGAGAACAACTTTAGCTGCGTGGGATATCAAACTTATCGTCCTGTAGTCCTCACATGATGTAGCCTTTACCTTTTTCGGAATAGGAACTAAAACAGATCTCACAAAGTCTTCCGGCCGGATTCCTTCCTCATAGATAATACGGATCAGTCCATATAGAGTCTTCCTCCCACATTTTCCTAAAAATTCCTGTAGTTCCACAGGAATGTTATCCACCCGCACGGCCTTATTTAGTTTCATCTCCCTTAATGCCCTTTCTATCTCATTGTCTAGTATGCTTGGACCTAAGCTATCTTCCTCTACGTCATGTTCCTTTTCTGTCTAACTTTGTTGGTCTAAGCTCTTTACTATGCAGTTCTTCTATAAATTTCTTCCATCTCTCTTGGATCTTTTCTGTATCAACTATTATTCTACTCGCCTTATCTCTAACTTTCCGCAGAGATATTCCCTTCTTACTTCCCGATAACGATTTAACTTTGCTGTACAGCGCACCGATTTCACCCTTCCTCTGCAGACTTTCCATATCCTCGCACTGCGTCTTCCACCATGCTTCTTTTGCTTTATTTGTTGCCCGCCTCAATTTATTGTTTAATTCTTTGTACTTCATTTTGCCTAACTCTGTGTGCACATTCTTCCATTTTCTTCTCTCATCCATCATTGCAATCATCTCATCCGTGATCCATGGTTTCCCGGTCCTTTTTCTGTTAACGGTTCCTATAGCGTCATTTGTGGCTTTCGATAACCCTTTCTTTATACATTCCCATTTTTCTTCGATGGTACTTAGCTCTTTACCAACCTCCATGGTTTTCTCTACAGCCTGCTAATACTCCTTCCTTGTCAATCCATTTAATGCTTTCACATTCCATGACCTAACCCGTCGCTCCTGCCTTATCTTTTTTAAACACACGCTACATTTCATAACAACTAAATTGTGGTCAGTGTCCGCAACCGCTCCCGGGAAGCTGTGCGAATTTATCGCGCTGTTCCTAAACCTGTGTCTAACTAGAATACAATTTAGCTGATACCTCTCTGAGTCACCTGGCATTTTCCATGTATACCTGCGTCTTTTGTGGTGTCTAAACCAAGTGTTGGTGAAGACTAACTCCTGTCTCCTGCAGAACTCAACAGCAGTCTCCTGCAGCAACACACTCGATTATGTCCTGTGCTTAAGTGTTCGTATATCCTATCGACCTCTTCCTCCGAATGGTTGCTCGGTGGCATGTATACCTGCACAATGGCCAAGTTCGTCGGTTCTGCTTTTATCTATACTCGTAATATTCTATCAGTTGCCTGTTCTATGTTGATTACGCTTCTTTCTACCTCTTCATTTAATATTATGGCAACCCCTCGTTTGCTCTCGTCCCCGCTGTATATTATTCTATAATTATCACTCCAGTAATCCCCACTATTCTTCCATCTCACCTCGCATTTCCCTAAAATATCTAATTTTCCCCTTTCCATCTCTCGCTTAATATTCTCCAATTTCCCTGTTCTCATCATAGTCCTAACATTCCAGGTTCCTATCCTAACGAATGTGGTCTTCTTCTGCGTCTTCTGACCTGCTGCTGTCGATTTTCTCTTGCAAGGGATTCGTGGGATGATGACCGCGGAAACCTTGCTTCCCGCGCTGCCGGGCACGACACACGGCCGGTTGGGCCGAGCCCCGTAGTTGCCAGGACTCATATTCTCTGTATTGTCCATCCTTTAAATCTTGGGAATGATAATTGACGTGGTTTCCCGTTACCTTCCTCAATAGCGTTTTTAACGTGACGCTCAATGGCCGCACGTTTTGGAAAAAGAGGATATCAATATTTTGCCTTCCATGAAATTTCTCCTTATGTATGCCTCTCCTTACCTACTTCCGCCAAACTTAGTTCAAGTGCCCCTGCTTCTCAACGTAGTCCACAACTTAATTCTATAATAGTCTTCACCGCACCTTGCCTTGAATTTTTAATCTTCTTATGAACCTCTTCTTTAATCCATGAATTCATTATGTATCACCATGAACTTTTATTTATTTATTTATTCAGTATTAGTTCGAAAACAGCACATTTTGGCCTTTACATCGAACTATTAACAACGATAACAATGGTCACATTCACAAACACCCAAGCCCTAGGCGGGAATCGAACCCGCGACCCTTGGAATAGCAGACGAGGACGTTACCCCGCCGCCACCGGGGTCGGCGTTTTGCATCAATTTCCTCATATTTTTATTAATATTTTTAATTTGTGTTATTTTAATGTCAATATTCTCCTTTATTCCAGAACCCCGCAACCTTATTTCCTTCCATTCACCCATGACAGCGTCATAATCCAATACAAATATGAGGTGTTACACCCCTCTTTACCCTAAGCAAAAATATAGATATTTATTTATTTCACACATGCATTCTTAATCTTCTTAACAGATCTGGAAGCATATTACTACTTCGAAGGAGAGTGGGAATGGCGTTAGACCACCCTAACGAAACCCTAAATTATTCTTGCCAGTATCATCAACATGGAAGTGCCCTGGACCTCGGATTTTACAGATCGATATAATTTGCTCTTAGAAAGTTACCAAAATCGTCGCAGAGCCTTGAAAAATGACAATAGCAATAACGTTAAGGCATTTAATTTATTGTTCCACAGCACGGGCTAATTCGATACAATACGATACATAGGGAAAGTGAATGAAAATCGTAAAAAAATTCATATCTGCATTCAATTTTTTCGAAATAGGAAGAAAATGCAATAAGTGATGACTCAATGATGAAGTTCAGTCTATTGGCTTCGTACGAAGGCACATCTCCACGGATAAATTATTTCATATATCGATAAGAAAATTAAAACGTTTCTTTTTCCAATGAGGCGCCTCAGAAAATCATAAACAGATCTGGGTTCATACCCGGGCCACGAATCAAACTTTTAATACACCTGAGTGTTGAGGAAGGTACTATGACTGTAGTCAATTTCAACTCAATCCGTGCCTTATTTTTGGCATTAGAGAGGAACCCACTAAACAGATTTTCAGATGCACAGATTTGTAAGGATATCCATGAGCCATTATCTTCATACACAATTAACAATATATGAACAAATATAGTACCGCATTCGAATATTAGACATCCATCATTGGTAAACACTGTGCTTGGATTCGACGAAGTGTTTCAAAAAAAAAGGCTGAGCGACAATATTTTCTTTACGCCTATCGCATATCTGGCACAGTTCACATGATGAGGAGGGCAGAAGACCCTGTCCAAGAATAGTTATGATAGGCGTACTAGTTGAATAACAGTAGAATATGGATTCTTTTTTATTTCAATGAACTCGTCACTCACTCTTTCAAGCTTCTCACGCATAGACCGTTTCCAGATATCTCCACTCAACATTTTCAACGTGTTTGATAATCGTTTCTTATATCCAGCCGTGAATTCAAACTATCGGAGGGTGGGAATAAAGACAAAGTGCTTTCCAAACTTCTCCAGTGATAATAAGCTCCATGGAGGATGTATGAGAATCTAACTTTTGAATTTTTGATCTCCTTGGATCACCTTGAATCACGATGTCACTTGCGAATTCAGTTCGACCACCACGTAAACCTTCCAAAAGCACTCGTAACCACACAGTTGATACTTTTTTTCAGAGCAATCTTATGAAACTATCATTTTACCGCTAGAAGATCATTAATGATAAAAAAATACTACAGACAGGAAGGGAAAGCATAATCCTAGAGCCCTAAATCCAGCCCATTTCCCTATCTTCAAAGGGAACTTGATTTAAATCGACCTTCACATTCGATTCAAATTACTAAATTTTAAGTGTCTGAATCACTATCATAAAACTGAAGGGAAATTAACTGGCAGCCCGTGACAGTGTAATTCATTACTTTCCCGTTGTTACAGACACCCATAAGATTATTTGATCACTTCATTTTTTCATTTGAGCATAAAAATGGTATTCCCGTGAAATCAAAAGAAGGATCATAAATTCTGCATATGACACTAAATAACTTGAAAATTTCAGTCCAAGGTTTAAGAGCCTGATGTTATAAGAAAGGAAGACCATAATATAGCACGTTGTAGGACTTAGGCTGTAACATTGGCAACCTCGCAGGTGTATCATATAATAATAATTGAAGCAGTAGAGTTGCTATTTTGTACAGTAGTGGTGTTCGTAGTATAAGCAATCCGCTGTGTCCGCAACGCAAACACCCTATGGTGTCGCCAATGGGTCGCGAGCTTTGGAACTCTTCCAAAAATTTGTGTTGGATGGCGTCTTTTGCGGATTTCACCTAATAATAATACCATTTGCAGACTTCACCGTATGATGCCTTCAATGCGCTGGGGGTACTGAATTAGCCATCATTGGCGAGGAAATGAATTATGTGTCGGGCATTTATTTATATGGGAATCGGGGAGATAAAAATGCAGCAGACACAGGGAGAAGTCACCAACACAACACAAACTGAATAAAATTGAGAACAGATATCCTTATTCCAAATGCTACCAGTGGATCCTGGAAATTTAAAAATTGAAGCAAAAAATGTTGATCACGAGTCTCACATTTCTCACCCATCTCATGCAGGTGCTCATTCTCGAGCATGCCTACATGCCTGTTCGCAGGAGACGAGGCTGACAAGGATATTTGATCCTGGGAACGACGGGGGCATTTCGTGAAGACAAGAAGGTGTATCCACCGTCAGTCATACTGCCGCAGACGTCTCAATTTATGACAAGAATCAATGACGTATTCAGTCAAGCGCTATCCTGTAAATAATCAAAAAGAATGGTTCCACTTCTTTTCCTTGTAATCAAATAAAAGAAGCCAATACAAGTTACGGTTTATTTGCCAAGGAGTCTTGTTAAGGATCATTTGTCAGCATACGTGTCGTTGTGGTGAGCAGGGGCGGCGGCAAGGTATTGAAAAGAGCAATGTTCTCCAACGGTTGAGACAATCTTCCACTTCACGAAGTACTTATATTTCATTATAATTTCTGTTGTCAACTGATTTTCAACCATTGAATGAAGCATGACTGAAATCAAGATCTACGGGATGTGAAGAAACTTGAGGAGACAGACAACGAAGAAAAATACTGGTCTCATCTTTCGATAAATTCATCCTAGCATTCGCCTTTTTTACTGAAAATTGCTGATGCAACACTCGGCCAAGGTGGCCAATACTCTGCACCGCTCTCGCTTCTGGGTCCGCATTCGCAGGAATCATGACTACCACAATAACTTACACATGAATCCCTTATGAAATTGAATGTTCGCGGGTCAAATTATCTGATGGTGATCTCACTATTCTCTGCTTAACTTGAGTAATCCGTAACCGTGGGGCGTTTCAAACGAAGTCAATGATATCTTAAACTGCTGGGTCATAAACGCTGAATAAAGATCATAATATCTGACGTATTCCTCATTTTGCGTCACGTAAATGTCATGATAAACTCGTCATTCCACCGCTTCCCGCGGGAAAGTTTAAATGTACTTAAGGACTGTGCTACTGATTTTTGATCGTTTTATCGTTCTGATCGTTTGTTTTCTCCTCTGCATTTTCACAAGTTTTCTCTGGTTAGATGAGTTCTATTATCCGCACTATCGCAGTGAAAGTTAACTGAGAATTTGAAATAGCCAGTACAGCCATAAAGCTAGATTATCTGATTATTTTTCTATGGATATATATAGTACGCTGCTATAAATTAGTACCGAAAATGAGACATATCTTCGATTTTCCAGGTATGTCTTACTTTCTATTTTTCGCTGCGCCCCCTTTCTTTCGGTTCCGCGAGACTTTAGATCAAATCCCTGAGGCATATTTCCACCGATTTTGTGAAATAAATGCCTTTACACGTTTGAAGGGAGCAATTCAGTATAATGCCTCATTCAGTGACGGCCGCTATTTTTCTTGTTCCCATTCCTATGAGATGGCAGTATCAGATCAAATATTTCTCATTAAAAGTTAAAGCCTGCATATACCCTGCATACTTTCAGATGACGGTTACTCACTCAGTAATACTGCTAAATTGAGGCAAGCAAAGTCAAATTGAAGTAAGTTGGTGTAGGCGAAAGCCTATTGGGTATCCACCTCTTCAAATCAACAGGTTGATGGAAACGAGAGTTAATTCCAATAAATTTCATGGGTTTCTTCATCGTATCTTTTTTTATACTGCCTGCACAGGGCGATTATACGTAGAAACCCTATCGTGGAGGAGGTCAACCTCAATTTAACTGCGGCGCAAATTTCAGTATCCGTGTTTAATCACCGGTCACGGATATGGTTTTTCTCTCACCATTTCAGTTTATTGTCAATTGTTTTTTCTTGAGCATGAGTACCTTTAGTACATGAGGCTCATCATATATAATGAGGGAAGATGATCGCTTTACACATTTATAAGGTCGAAACATGCCAATTGAATGGCCTCTTCTGCAACGCCCGAGGTTGGTACAGATTCCCGTTGCCGCCCACCAAAACAGTTGTGGGGGGGATAAATGTGTTGCCACTTCCTGAGGGACCAGGTACACTACAAAAACCATCCCAGCGAAATGCGAACTATCTAAGTTCCATTTGATCACGAGATGATCAACAAAAGTCTATTTTGTTTTCCATTTTTTTCTCTTCAAGCCACCGTTCGAGTTGGTAGGTGATTATTCAAAATCAGGCATGCAAGATAAACATTAAGTTTTGCTGATCGTTAGCCACCATGTAAAACGTTTGAAATAATTCAGTCAATGTTAAGTACAGTTACATGCACCACGGTTTCTACGTAAGTTTAAAATACTTCTCTACGCATGCGAGATGAGAGCTGCTAGTAACAAGCAGAACTATTAAACAAGAGTTAGATGAAAAAAAATAAAGGCACCATCCTGGGATTCTTGGAATAAAAAAATACGTTTTCACATTACAAATAAATTTTACACATGTAATTATCACCACGCAATTCTACATTCTTACTTCATAGTCGCTTTCCTTAGGCCCCAGAGTTCAGCCGTTACCAGCATTACATGATGGGAAAAGCATCCTTTCATAAACTAATGATATTTTCCTCACTCTATGATCCTTTCCTTTTCCGCCGATTACGTTTGTTTGACTTCCTTATTTACGAATGCATTTCTGTGAGCGGTGTGAAGTTGTTCATTTACATCCACATGCGAAGAGTTGCGGTCACGCATCGTACTCGAAAGACTGGTTGTTAGAAAAAGAACTCTATCAAATTACATGGTGAAAAACGCCGGGTGAGTAAAATTCGTGGAGAAAGGACTGTCACCGTTAAAATCGAGATCAGGTAAGCCAGAAAATTTTTGTTACCACTTTAAAAAAATGATAATTATATGAAGCAAGAATAAAACTAATATTCAGCAAAAACATAGAAAGGCTTTCGACCTATTGGAAATGAAACTCCATAACTACATCATTCTAATGTCTATCACATAGACATGCTACGTAAAAAAGGATAACTTAATTCGGCAAGGAAAAACGTTTTTTCCCGGGAGAAGAAATAATCATTTCTTCCGTATCGATGCGGAACAAGAGGGATGGTTAACCTGGTGAGTAGATCGTTTGGCTACTGGCCGGAGGTCCTCTGTTCAAATCTTAATGCCTTAGGACTTACTAGCTCTCAGCTTTTTCAGGCAAGAAAAAAAAACCCCAAGGCACCGCAAGGAGCAAAGGGAAAGGATAGACCTCCCAACCATGATGCATTTCTCACTACTTCTGATTTGAGTACACTAGTTTGCAGCTATTATTCTATCCTAACTTTTATTGCAACATCCATTACCAGCAGCTCGTCTCGCATGCTTCCTGTAGCACTAGATAAGTAGGCAATGTTAATAGATTTTACAAAAGCGTCAGCTTTTTCCCAAAGCTATTTCCATCGTTTCAATTATACAACTTCTCCGTTAGCCCCTGATATTTTAGTAACATATAATTTTGATGAT
Source organism: Hetaerina americana (assembly GCF_022747635.1). Lineage (NCBI taxonomy): Eukaryota > Metazoa > Arthropoda > Insecta > Odonata > Calopterygidae > Hetaerina > Hetaerina americana. Next base: position 72,851,438 of record NW_027286069.1, on the reverse strand, counting down.
GAACATCAGTTGTGCGAAATCACTGCCATACACCCAAAGGAATGAAAGGTATCATGCTAATGCTTGAATTCCAAATGCCCTAGCGTTTCATATATAGCCATGAAAACTATATTTTCACCTATTAAAAAACGTCTTCGGGTTGATTTTGTGAATTGCAGAAAACATCTACATTGTAACCCGCAAGCCGCTGCAAGGGCGTGTGGTGTTAGGTCACCACCCGTAAAAAATATAATAAAACAACATGCAAAACCCACATATTCATGTCAATCTACACCCAAAAAGAGGTATTATTTCATGTAAAAACCTTTGGAACCCACACGAATGCAAATATACACACTATCAACTAACATACACATGCACCTAGGAATATACCTTGTCTACGCCACGTTTAATCTTCTCCTGACTCGTAAATTAAATGCATTTAATATTCCTATAGTGACTTTGGTTTCTTACTGTTATGATTCCTGATTTCCCTGGGAAAGAACGAGTATTTGTATCTATCTGAATTGGAATCTATCTCCCCTATCTTATCTTTATGGTCTGATCTACCTAAGTAGTGTGGGGCCATAATGATTCCTTTAGTATCATTGTTACACACGTTAAAGACACCAATACACCTCGCACACGAACATTCCGCAGCCGGAGAATTGGACCATTTCGCAAACGGATGTGTTCTATTAGTCGCACGTGTCGCTCGTCCGCGTAACGTCGACTGCCCTTCCACTCACCCACTAACTCTCTGACGCTCCCGGAGAATTAAAAATCACGGCATCTACGCTATACACTGCAAACTGCTACGTGGATGTGTGGTGGGATCCTAGGATACGAGTATTTCAATTATGAAATTCTAGGACGTGCCCGTAAATGGAATGGTGTCTGTGAACTGCGGAGCCTTTCAAAATATTTTGGAGTTCGTATCATTTTTTGTTATGGTGGTGCGTTTTTCGGGGTAAAATTGAGCATTTAAATGTATCTGTGCGGGAGTCTATTTCCTTGGATTCTCTATCCGGGAGGTCCAATCTGCCGACATGAGGTCTGCGTGGGGTCTCATTAGGTCTACATCTATTTACACGGTTCTTTGCAAGCCACCGCTAGGGGTTAACATTTCAAAGTGGTCAGAAGTAAGCTCCTTTCTTCAAGTCCTAGACTTAATTCCAGCAACATTGTCTACATCTCCAATCTTTTATTAATAATTAATACCATTTAATTATTGATGTAGCAGTCCATATTAATTCGTAATTTGACTCGAATGCTGTTTTCCATCCACACCAATATGTTAGCCTGCAAACCACCGCTAGGTTGCGTGGCAGGGTGTGTTTCTACACCAGACGTGCAACATAAAAAATTACTTTTTCTTCATTGCTAGTTGGCAATAAATACGTAAAAACCATCATTATGACTACTGGATTACTCTTTTACGATGACTGTGAAATTCTAAATCATTAAAAATTTGTTTTCAAATGAAAATAATCTCGTGTTCGGTAAGAAAACTGATAGCTGATGGGAGCAAAAGGAACTTTCCTTTTGGGCACCATTTTAGAATTGCCGAATCTTTGTGTGGGCCGATCCTTTGTGTTTCCTCAATATCTAACAATGACTGTGAAAAAGACCATTTTTGGGCGCCGCTAACAAAAAACGATCGATATTGACCACAATATTTCTTAGAAAAAAGGGGCTTGGCACATGACGTCACTCCGTTCATCGCTTGCCTTCATGCGGAGTGGAGTTGGGCTACTAGAGGCACATGAGCTAGCATTCAACATTCAACAGGTGAGTCACAGGGACAGCGGGAGGCCGAAATGGAACTCTTTTGAGGACCCAAACTAAAACCTCCCAGTTCCGAACACCCCTCCCCACCTCGCTCTCGCATTCACCTTCCCCTTTTCCCTCCAGTCTTACCCCTCCCACTGCCCCTCTTCTTTCTCCTCCCCACACCTTCCCGCCCTAATCCCGCCCGTGTCCCCCGACCCAACGAGAATTTCCCCTCCCCCACATTTCAAGGCGCCTCATGCCCCAAGTCTTCCGATCGCCTCCTCCTCGCACCCTTGCTAGAGAAAAAGATAAGCTCGCATTCAATTCCTGCTGACGTAGCCACTCAAACCTTCCACACCGCCAGTTCCCATGCCTTGACCTCTCATACCCTTTTACGTCTCCCAGCCTCCAATGCCTAACCCCCTCCCCTCCCTCCCTCCCGCCTTCCGCCCCGTCCGCCCGCCCCCGTCTCCTCGGCCGAACTACACGCCCTCCGTCGTCCCGCCCTCCACCCCCCCTTCCCCCACCCCTTCTCCGCCCATCCGAAAATCCTCATCCTCCCCCGAAATCCCCCTCTCCTCACTCTCGCCCCGCCGTCCGAAAGCACGCCCTCCTCCCCGGGCGCCTTTGCTGCCCCCCCCTCCAATACTCCCTCCCATCCTCCTCCCCCCCTTGCCCCACTCCGGCCCGCAGCACTGCGGATATTCCATCGTTTTTTTACGTTCTCCGCCTCTCCTTCCCTCCTGCCCTGAACCCTCCTCCCATCCCTCATGTCTGTCTCTCTCTTTCTCCCCCACCCCCACTCGCCGGGCGCCCCCTTCTCCCTGGGCCTCCGAATGAAAAAATAAAGCAGGAAGAACCTCCCGAATCCCTCCTCCGCGCAAAGAACCACCAGTAGCTCTCCTCCCGAACAGCTGGTCGGTTCCCGGACGCGCTGCCGTCCCTCACTCAAAAGCGATCCCAACTAAAAAGCGCCAATTTGAGTTTACGAGCGAGAGCGCCGGGGAGATTCCGGGGGTTGGAAGGGGGGGTTGGGAGGGGGGATGGGGTGTGAGGCGAGTTGAGAATTGAGCGAGGGTGTGGTATGGGGGAGGTGATGGGGGGGGGCGAGAGACTGACTGATGAGGGAGGGATCGCTCGATTTACGCCCCTCCGCCGCCGGAGTTCGATCCCCTGCCGCTGCCCTCCGAGAATCTTCCAGCATGAAACTCCTGGTTGATGATAGTGCAGGGAACATGAGAACATTCCGAAAAAGAAGGATGAGCACTTTGCAGATCCCATTAAAAATTTTAACCGATGAGTGTCCACAAAAACTTTCAGCGGAGGTTGAAATTTTCTTACGTGAGTACTCAACCGAAAAATTGGCCTTGAAGTTTATTACCTAAATATTTTCTTAGCCGTAAATGTATCGATAGAAAAAATTGAATGATAAAGTTTGATATCATGTAAAAGTTCTGATAAATTCCAATCTGACAGCAGAAGTTAGACATAAAACCCCTGGGTAAGGGATCGACTCAAGGGCTACACGCCGGTATGTTTTCGGGTGCAGGCTAAGAATGATTAAATTAGGATATCCGTAGGATCTATGAAGATTTGGACAGTCTTTCGGGAAAGAACAATATATTTACTTTTTCACGACCAAGGGGTCGAGAAATTGTGTCATCTCCTTCTAATATTGACTGGATTTTCGTATCAGTATAATACATAGTCGGGTTTACCGTTTCTTATCCTCTCCCATTTTGGCTCGCTACTGTCCTTGCATAAATCATGTTCATCATAGGCTCAGTTTACCTCAGCAATAACTCCGTATCCGAACCGAACCGAGCGTCATATCGCACAAAGGCGATAGATGTATCGCGCAGGATTCGTCTCGCGATCCGCCGTAATTTCATCTATACGCAAGTAGTATCAATCATCGCTTAATCAGTTTTGCATTTTTTTAAATGACGCATTGGCATTTCCAAGGAGACAAAACTTGTGTGAGTAAATGATTGTGATTAGGAGACCATCGCCATGGACAAACCAAAGCCACACAATAACTGATGAAAACGTGTCGTAGTACACTGAACAGAATATGGCCTCCAATTTTGGTGGTACATATTTCAGTCTGCTGACCACCCACAAATCGCTCCAATCAACCCATTATATTAAAATTAATTCTAGCGATGCAGTCCTTAGCTCAGAAAAATTCTGAAAATCAGGCTAATTTATCGAACAGTCACGGTGACAGACTCCTTTTTAGTGATGGAGTCGATAGGAGACACTAGCTTCGAGTAAAAATTATCAAATGAAAAATATCTCTGTAATAATAATGAACTCCAAACTTTGAAGGCAGAAATTGGATGGGCAAAGAAAAAAATCAAACACAATTTTGTCATACACCACCGAAGAGGAAACGGATGTTTAGGGGAAAATCAATTTCAGTTTCAATGAACTCAAGAAATCTTATGCGAACATTCAGGTTTAATGGACTATAATCACGTATTTAGATCTGAAATATTTGAGAGGGACATTAAAGCAATCACTAAATAAAATTTACTGCAAATTTGTAGCATAAATTTCATTATTGCCGGTCAAACAAATGCATTCTTCGAGAAAATGGAACAGTTATTAAACGCTTGAATGGACGGCATAAAAATATGCTCAACTATTTGTCATAAAAATCGTAGTTGGTGATCTACAATGCGATATGAAATCATTTTATTTTTAAAGAAAATTCACTGGCTAAATCATCATAATGGAGCAATGACAAAAATGCCGGTATGTTTTTAAGTTTTCACATGATATTTTTAGTGCGTGATTAATTTTTTAATACTTCTAGTAAATTTCTCGAAGTAATGCTTAATAATGAATTAATAACTGAGCACTGCTTATCCGGCTGTATGTGTGCTTTTTTTAATGTTCTGAACATGTGTTTTAAGATATCTGCGCAAAGATAAGCATTTTAAATAATTTTATTTTACAATAAAGGTTTGTATTAATAATTAGGCACACTCTTTCTTTTACTGAGTTGAATTCACTAACAATGAAGCATTTAGCAAATTAAGAAGCCAGGAAAATGTAGCGATAAAGGAAATTTATCGGATGGGAAAGCTGTCACTCATATTTTTCTAATCTTGTACGTAACATATTATATATTGGGTAAAAATCATGACTTTGACATGAGTAAAACTGTCAAATCAAGATATTCTGTGCCCGTATCATATTCTTAGGTAATCCGCATTCAACATTTCACCAAATAATTATGCATGAGAGTTCCCACCTTCGAAATAACAAAAAAAGAATTTTATTATATCGAAGGCGTGAAATTATTTTTAAATAAATCTCTCTAGATCCTGGAAACAACTAGAAGAAAGAACTGTTATCAATTAAAATTTAAAGCATACACCAGAAATGGGGAACCTTTTGGCGAAGATAGTGCCAACGTTTATGTACATAATAATAGTATACTCTTGACTCGTGTGCCAACCCATCGAGTGATAACCGTGGAATTGCCCGTTGCAACCTCCCAACTCTACGAGCCAAAATAATTACTCCGCGTGCCACCATAAGAAAGCGTGCCACAGGTTCCCAACCGCCGGCGTATACTTAGTATTGCCAAAAGTAGAGATCTGAAAAATACAGGGGAAAGATTGGTTACGTTTGATAAAGCGTAATAAAGGGGATATAAAACCTTCATTCATAAATAGGAATGAGAAGGAAGTTCTTCCATGCGTTAAATTTATTAAAAATCTTTATCACAAAATGGTGGCGCAAAATTTTTCCCCAATGTTTGAGAATCGAATTATTTTAAACAATACGGGAAAGAAACGAGATAATATAGCAATCAAATAGATAATATATTTCAGGGAAAGTTTCTTCTGATATTATATATGCTTTTATTTTTTTGGATTGTTATCGGTGCGCTAATGATTTAGATGAAAATTGTACGATGACCAGCTATAATTTATATTTTGGTAAATATCGGATAATCGGATAATTTTTTTATGGTTTTATCGGATAATCATTTTAACGGAAAAAGCCTTTCGTTAAAAAACCCGCGAAATCGGATCAAATTCTAAAAAAAGAAGCTGATTTCTCGTAATGAATACATTACTTTTGACAGGTTGGCAGCCGTTTGTGCCCTTGCCACTTGAGTAGAGATATACCACCAGAGGCATGACATAAATGGGAGCAGAGGTGTACCTAGGGAGAGTTTTCAGGTAATTACACCAGAGGAAATTATACATGTCGAGCATACTCCTGAATACCTCTCAATCGGGAATTCCGAAATTCTTAAGGGAGTGACTGACCTCGAAGACTCACCACCATGTCGTAAATATTAACATCCTCCCCTTTCCCCAATTGCCAGCCAGCTCCGCTACCTTAACGTAATGTTCTTTCAATTTTCTGAGCACCCTCCAGACGCCTCCGAAAGAATGAGTTTACGAATTTGAACGTGAATCATTTTGCAACACCGTCGAAAGATTATACGGCTCTGGAGCCAAATAAGGATTCATTCCGAGCCTGCAATTTCCTTCTACTTAAATGCGAAGCGTTTTCGGTGAGAATGCTCGAGGCAGTAGGATATGATGGTACGGTCCAGGTGGTAAAATAATTCGTCAAAACGTGATTTGATCTGCAGTTGTAAAACTGGTGGCCTGCTTCCGCTCACCATGAGCGCCACAAAACATAGATTCTCCCCAGTGATTATTCTTCCAGAGGAACATCATAATTAAACAGGGAAAATGATAATGAAGGTACCGGCTCCCCAGTCAGGCGTGTCTTTTTCCCCGGTATCTATTTCACTCCGGCGGCCCTGAGAACGAAAGGTCGGATCGAATCGAGAAATGGCCCCCGGGGGCTCGAGGAACTAACTCAAATCTCCTCTCTGAGCTGCAGACTAGTTCATTCACACATCCCGAGAGCTATTAATGAAAGGACGAGCGTGCCAATAGCAAACGTCGACGGACCGCGAGCGATTTCTTTCATAGTCAATTTTAATTGGTCCTGCCGTCGATGCCATTGATTGGATGTAAATCGTGCTGGCGATATGCTCACATTCGAATATTCATTCGTAGTCAACTTCTCTTCGCTCTAAACGTATCCGCATCACAATATGTTCACAGGATACAACCACCCATTTTTACGAGCTCCAGCCCTTCCAATTCCAATTGTTCCCGCGCCACTAACTGCATGATTCATACAAAATACTTAGCTCTAAGTCATCCACATTCGCTAACAAAATGATTGAATTTGCCAATATTTATTGATTCTTCTTGAACCGATTTATTGTTCCTTTCAATGAACATGAGACATTTTTCATCTTAATAAATAAATCAACCACACTCATCTAAATCAATTAATTTGGCATGATCTCATGGTTTCGCTGCAGTGAAACGCAATCAGGTAGACATTTATTCAATATTTCAAACACAAAAGAATTCCTTCAGTGTATTTCAGGTTGGTGCGGTGGCTAGTGTACTGGTTTCACTCCCCGAAAGTCCAGGCTCCAAGCCCGGCGTTTGCAAGTTTTTCGAGGGTAACCCGATCCCTACTAGGGATACTGTGTAGAGAGCACTTCAAGTGAGTATGTCGTCCGTTGTATGGGAAGTTCGATTGCGATCCCGTGGTGCCTTTCGCTAAGACTAGGCCAATGCTGACGCCGAGTTTCTCTCCACCCTACCCAATTCCTCATCCCCAAATTTTCTACTACGAATTCCTTTCACTCAAGTAACGCCATAAACAGTAAAGGTAAAATTACTTGTGCGTTATCTTTCGTTGATTCGCTCCAGTGCCGTTATTCTCCGAATTCGATTTCTCCCCGGCCTAAAGGTCGCTCGACCCCGATACGTCTGTTTAAGCGAAGGTACTTCCAGATGGCCACGATTTTCCTAGTAAAATCCTTCCTTGAGTCAGTTGCATTTCAGAGTCAATGTTTTTATGTATAATCTCCCTACTGGATTATTCCGTCGTGGAAATGCAGCGCACAGACTTCCTCCAACTACTTCACATCTTCCTGCTGCTATGATCACAACATTTATCACTTCAAACATCAGTTTTTTTATGAAGGAACACCTTTGGCGACGCGAATAAGTCGTTTGTGCATTAAAATTTCCAGGGAATCATAAAAATGTTTATATATCGCCTCATTCAGTCCGTGAATTGATATACATGCGAGGCAAATTAAATGTATTCCGCATCTATCTCGTAAAATGGTGATCCTGATCTGTTGATTTCAAACTCTTGAAATATATTTAAATTATACAAGTGGTTAGACGAATTCCAAGCGAGTTTTTCTTTAGTTAACGTAGCTCTGTTTTGTAAAATATAATCATGGCGGGGATAGTACAAACGGGAAATTTACGATCCGTATACTCACATTAGGCCAAACCGCTTCGACAATGTTATTATTTATAAATACCTTCTCAACCGGCCAACGTGGTGGTCAATACTGAGATATTAAATTAAAAGCAATGATTTCTGAAGAGTAGGCAAACCGAGTGGGATTCGAAGCGAGCCGAACACCTTCAAAATCAGCAAAATATCGTTGCGCAAGCCCATGTCTTTATTTTAATTGTGTTCATCCTGCCAACTCAACATTACATAGTACAACATTACATAGTACAACATTAACTGATACTCAACATTAACCGCATAACACTAAGTACAAATGGTGAGAACTTAAAACAACGCTTTTCCTACGAAAATTACGGAATTCTCGTACTGGTGCGTCAGTAGCTCATGCCAGTAACTCCGTGTGTGTTATTTTCAATTCTGACTCGACCACTAGCAGCGTCTACAATTTGTGCTGATAACTGGATGACGAAAGGGTAGGAGGAGGTCTCTAGAAAAGTATGGGGTGGACAGTAAAATGCTGATTACAACAAAAGACCGGAAAAGAAAGTCGAGGGGGCAGGAACTGTGAAGAGAATGCCTTTGGTGTATTGAAGGGGAGGACGAGGAGAAGTGGAAGGAGGAAGGTAATGGACGATTTGAAAGAAGGAACGCGTCAAGGAGAGCGGAAGACAGGAGCTAGACAAGAGGTACCAAACACCTACAACAGCAGAAAACTAGTAGTGATGAGATCAGACATATTACGTAACTTCTTGTTACATTCTATATCTTTCCTTGAGAATGTGGCCCAATGAGAATACCATTATCTTAATTCAGAGTTTGCGCTCATGTCTATCAAAAAAAATGAACTAGAAGAATAACGTCTCGTTTATTCGTTATGTCGGAAAAATTTCAGACTACCCACGCATATAATCATTTAGAACAGTTGTTGATTAAGTAAGAATGCATTACATTTTAGTCGATTCATGATTCTTATGCAGAACTCCCTGGCGAAGGCAGAAGTTCGTCATGCAAGTCAAATTACCAGCTTTCGTCACATCAAATCGGATATTATCATACAATATGGAGAATCACTAGATGCTCTTGGGAGGGATGCATTAAGTGACTTGAGCGGGAGGGAAAGCTCGCGGAGAGAAAGAGGATCAAATGGCAAGTCCCAAGTGTTGACGGCTTGGGTTAATGACTGTGGAAAGGAATATGAGGGAGAGAGGTCAGTGGAGGGCAGGACCTAAGATAAGGTTGAAATACCTTCTGGGTAGGGTAGAATATTTCGTTGTGACGATTTAAATTTCCAAAATTTTCTCACCTGAAGTCCTTGTGTGTGGCATAAAACAGCGGTAGAGATATTGAAGTCATCTTCCGCACTCCACCCAGGTCAAGACATCCAGCATCACTCCCCGAAATAAAGGTTGAAAGTCAACGGTTCTCGATGATACACCGAAGGTCAGACTTATCTATTTTATTTATTTACATAGTACCCTAAAACTCACCGATAGGGTGTGTGGCAGGGTGTGATTACACACCAGGCTACTTTTGAGATACAACAGTTTTCCCTCCTACCGTGGTCGGACAACGTTGGTCTGATTCCTTATCGTTCGTGGGAAAAGTGGCATGTTAAATCTATCTCTTCTACACTCAATCTCTCTGATTTAATTTGATTGATCTCTCCCGCCGCACTACGATGGGGTTGATACATTTCAGCATCATCGCTAAAGAGACATCCTTCCAATTTATGAAAGCTATTTAATCTGTAATTTAACCGTCGCTTCGTAAGTGATTCCGAACCTAGCTCCTCGAATAATTTTGATACGCTACTCAGTTTATCATAACAGCATTTTACAAAATCTAGCTTCTCTACGTTTAACGCGATCCAAATGGGTAATCAATTCAACTCCATGAGGATTCCACATACCAGCAGCACCTTGGAAGTTAGGGAAAATATCCACCCCAACCTCCAGCGTCAACAATAGTTGTGAATATATACTAATAACTGCGTTTAGCAAGTGAAAAACGTATCGTTTTTTATTAGTGGTGTTAGCGCTGGAGATCCCCAAAAAAATCACTCCAACAACCACTAGAAATCACACTCCTTCGATAATCTTCATGTCAACTAATTATAATAAAAAACTCGAAGAAACTAATGAATTTTCTTTCGTTAAATTCAGCAAAGGTACGAACTAACAAGCTCAAAACAAATTAGTAAGGAAAAATATTTATTATAGTCTATCAAAATATCGTTTTAAGAGGCAAGACCATATTCACCCGATTCTATGCTCGGACTGTAGTGAAACTCATTGAACCCAATTTTACATTTTACTTTGAGCCTGATTCCAGGAAGGCGGTTCCAATGCCCCTTTTTGTGTGAGTCAACAGGAAAGGATATGACAGGCACATTTTTTAATCATGACAACCGATCTCCTGCCTTTGGCAAACGCCAACGTGCATCACTGCATCAACATTCAGAAGGTGACTTGTGATGGTCTTTGTCAGGAAGGCGGCCATAAAATTTAGCAACGTGGCTGAGATATAAGAAGATTTTAAGAAATTCTTTCTTAAAATTCTTTCTTAAAGGGAGGGACATTTGCGATTTGCCCGTCCTTTCCCCAGGCTCTCACATTCAGCAAGGCTTCAACCAGCTCACACGTCTTTGCAAGACAAGGTACCAAGGAAGAGCCGGAAATGCCTCCAAATGGTATAGATTTGTTACATTTGGCGTACGCTTATCACAAAACTGTAGAGTAAGCCAAGAAAAAATGAAACTGTCTAAAAGAATTGATTTCAATTGATGTAAATACTTAAAACAATTAAAACGATCTTAGTCGCCGTTTTCGGGTGAAAGAAAGCGATATAGCTAGTACTCGACTTTCGGAAAACTCAACTAAAAAGGGTGTTATAATTTACACAAATAATCGGAGTTTTTTGTAAAATATATAAATAAAGGAAGTGATGGAGATAGGAATCGGAAATGTTGCTCTAAATGCCGCTACCTTGAGAAACGAGACAGGTCTTCACGATGAAAAGTCAGAAAGGGTGCATTTCTTCAATGTCCAAGAACAACGTCAAATCATGCCATAAAAGCAAGGTTTTCGTTAACATTAACAATATTTATTATCCTGGAGGTTGGTTTGTTTACAATAACTCATTTATTTAAATGTCTCCACCATTATTAATGCGAAGAAAATCATTAAAGATATTTTGAAATTGACAATTGAAAGCCACTTTTGATACTGCCAATACGAAACTACATAGAATATGGTATGGATTGGACCATATCATGAAAATTCCGTCTCAAAAATGAGAAAATTATCCGGGGATAATAAAGAAAATTGAGTAGTTCTCGAAAATACTGTAAAAATATTCAGCGTAACATTAACTAAACCATTGGAAGGAAAGTGTTACATTTTTAGGACCCTAAATTACTCCCTTAGAGCTTTCCATAAATCCCATCCTCCTATTGATGTGATGCCTATTGCTGAGGGCACGATTTTCATGCACAAGGAACAATGACTTTTTCCAATTTCGGAAAACGCATTTCAGACACTAGAATGGTGGCCCGCACGGACGAATTCACCAAAATGCCCACCCATTCTTCGGGTAATTATTCCGTAAGAAAGGAACAAGACGCGAATACCACTAAGAAAGAGCCTCCCTCACCGGAAAAAATACTTGCCACGCCCAAACCGCAATTGAGCCAAAATGGCCGATGGCGGTGAACCTGGGGAAAATTCTGATGCATTACTTCCGCTGGCCTATAATCAAAGATAGGGCCCGTCCAACAATTAGGAGATAAACCATCAAGAGGAAGTGAAATAGCAACATTATCTATTCTTCAGTACGTTTCTACCAATATTAAACAATAGAAAATCCCTTGGTTATATTGACTTTCTCAAAAAAACGTTACAAAAGCTACTACTAACGATATATCCCACCGATGAAGTCAATACACAAAACCTTCCAAGGGGTATTTATTTTAAAATGAGTTACCACACATAATTTACATAAAATACTAATTTTTATTCATGAAACCATTCCATGATTTACAATTTATCACATTGAAAATAAATCTTTCGACGTATATCTTAATGCTCGGTTCGGGAATTTTCTTTTCCCTCTTTCTTCCACCTTTCTAACTAACCTTGTGTTTGTCCTTATAGAATTTCCTTATCCCTTCCTTATCCTATATCCACCGTAAATCACTATGTAATCCCTGTTGACTAGATTTTGGTTTATTTTTGCTTATATCAGGGAAAGTAGGAACCTATTTCCGTGCTGTAGGCTTGAGATTTGAGACATAAGTTGATATTTACATCTTTTATACGACAGTGAAGTCCACCAAGAGCGAGATAATGAGGGTGCTAATGGGCGTCCTTCCATGTATTGTCATGTCCCGCAACGCTTAATTTAAGCCTGCGACGTGAATATATTGTCTTATGTCTTCTATTTCCTCTGCTGACATCCAATATTGAATTTATACCGCCGCAGAACAGCTTACTGATAAAAATCCATGATTGAAAGGTTAGAGAGATTTTGAAAGATATGTAGAGGAAGGAAAGTACCCTGAAACACGAGACAAGATGAGCAAAAATTCGGTGTGATGAAAATTAAAGCGCTATACAATTATCAATACGAGTATGCATAGGGATAAATATATTAACTAAGAGCTATAATTCAACAACAATTTACAGGAATTAAGAATTTGTCACATTTTCCTACCATATTAAACATATATCTTCATCACATAATGCGAAGGTAACGTAATAAACAATTTCTAAAGTAACAGAAAATGAATTGACCGCATGGCAGAAATCCCCCAATCATTATTTTTCCTCAAGAGGCCCATCAAATAAGACTAACGCACTCGTCTTGGATCTAAAATAGTGGAAGAGGAGAGCTGTTACAATTAGGAAGATCGCGCACGACAATAAAATGTCATCAGCATTTTCGCTAGGTGGCTTATTTCGTCGTGCACCAATCTCAAAGACCCGTCGCGGTCCATATGCAGAGCTTCCCCTTCTTTCTACTGTCGTTTATCGCAAGAGTCAATTCCCTCCCCCCCCCCCACTCTCCCCCAGCACATGCATACATCCACGCAAACGTCACCGGAATTTGCATGAAGAAATGGTCACGCCCGTTGTCCTGTCACCCAAGCACCCATTCCATTTCGCTATGACACACTAACCGCCTTTAGATGAGTAGAAAGACCGACGTATATCAATATCATTAATTCAATGATTCCTGTAACGATAGGAGTGTCTTGAGTACAGAATTGATAAAGAGAATTTGGAGAAGGCCTTCGCAGGAATAATTCCACTTAATATAGCAATTTCATCAACTTAGTGTCACCTCTGGTGACTGGGATGATGGGACTTTGCTCTATACTCATGAATGTTGGCAGGGGTGAATTTTTCTTAGAATTCAGAAAATGAGATATCCAAAAATAAGCACGAAAATGCAACCGATACGTCTGTCCTATATTTGTTTCAACTACTATTTTCTACTACTACTAATTACACATTGTCGATATATTTACCTAAGTTTCAACGAAGTGGAGCCTGAAAGTGTAAAGTGGAACTATCTAAGTTTCCTCACTTCCGGACAAATAATTTCGATCTACACCTGAAGGTTTAGCTAATAAAATTCAAGCAGCTAATTAAGCGTGTTAAGATACGTGAAACTAATTTCTTTTACTGAGGTTGTCAGATAACGTATAAATTAATAACAATAATACACTGACTTGAAGTGGTTCCTCGATAGACCCAGTCACTACAAACTACTGTACCTCAAATGCCCGACAAATAAAACACAAACTTTCATTAACCGCAGACTACATATTGCATAAACTCGTTCTTTAACTCTTCACACATTCTAACTACACACAACTTTATTAAATCCGAAATTTCTATTCTTATTTTTTTACTCTCCACCTCTAACTCCCTTCAAATTAATTAAGCTCTACATTTTTACTTTCAATAATACTATTAAATTACATTCGCGACAGATTTATTTCTTGATTCGCTTTAACTAGTGATCAAAATCGAAAATTCAAGTCACATTACTGATAGTACAAATAATAACCACTATTTCCTCGTGAAATGAAAATAAAAGAGTTCCCTGGTGAGCATTGACATTTTTTATATTCAATACTAATCACGGGAAAGCAGTAATAAAGAGTTTTCATACACTTCAGTTTTTCTTAGATTTACAACAGCTTCCTTAATACTAATCATAAGATGTAAGTAATAATCTTTTAATGCGAAATGTTTCATAATGGAAGCTATAATATTATAATTTCAGAGAATTTGATTTAGATACTAAACAGGTGTCTAAAAAGATTCTGTGGAGTTACAAAGTTCCGGGTTTTCATTTTAATGTGAATCAAATCCATAAAGTCACGCCTCAAACAACCAGTTAACACGAAATGATAAAACGCTATTTACAAAACCTTTTCTTGTCAACATTTTCTCTGAAGCTATTACAGTTTTGGACTGGAAATATAATTGCTATCTCCCCGACTGCACGGAATCCGTCTCGGGCAGGGATCCATAACAATATTTCCATTTTCTCAAACCAGCTCCGATTGGGACACGTGCGTACAATGCGCATATATCACACAACATACAAATGTTTAACGCACGTAACGCTCGTACTCTTTCCCGTTTGGAGGCTACCTACGTACTACCCTTATCAACGATTTAATGAGAAAAACAAGTGCTTTGAAAAATATTCCATCGATTCCTAAACGACTGGATATGCAGGAAACGAGATTTCTTACCTCAATAATCTCATAAATGCGAAAGTGGGAGCCGAAATTTCTTGGAAACGGTTTTGCTTAACATATGCTATTGTGAATGCGGGTGGGGAACAATGAATAAAGTCAGCAAGGCTATGGCGTTCGGCAGGAAGGGACATTAGGAACGACTAAAAACAGAAGATAGAGGAGATAGCTGACGGAATCATATCTTTACTCACGAGCTATTTCGAACTTGAGATATTTTTTTTCGTGAGGAAAAATGTATGCACATTCATTCTTTAAACGTCAGGAATTTCTTTCACATTTTTTCCCGGCGTCCCCTCGAGTCTCGGAATGAAGCGAGTGACACTAGTGACTGTCGTCTGGTAGGACGGAGGACGGTGGGCGAAACGGGATCCAGGGGGTGAGGGAGCGTCTGACCAGGGGGAGGGGGGGACGTAGGGCGGCGGCACCCACGGACCCGGCCCTGAGTACAAGGACGTCTCAACATTTTGCCTTTTAAAATGTCAGAGAAAATTAAGAATATTTGGCTTTTTCCATCGAAGCTGAATTGAAGTAAAGAGGCAGTACATATTCGTACAGTCGGCCGAAATTTCATGAAAACTTCCAATGATCGGTTAATTTCTCTGAACCAATGGGACGATATGTTTCCACCCCTATCGACTAGTAAACCATATTAGAAAGGTTATCTCTATGGTTGAATTTCAATCGCATCTCACAATGTTGTCAGGACACTTAGTACAGTCTTACCTTCTCACAGTAATCTATCCATGTACAGATATGACTGCCAACTACCTTTACAAAATGAATTAATTTGTTGCTCCTGAATTAACACTATTGAAGATCTACATTAATGATACAAGATTACCTTTACGTCATGTATCGGATAATTTGCAATTTTATAGTGACACGATGGGAATCAAGTACCATTGAAGCATCAATTGAACTTAACGTGATGGTAATTTCAAACGGATATTGAACAAACCTTTTGTCGGCCGATTACGCAATGAAAACGAAAACCACACTAATGCAAGATGTATGATCTTAGGAATTAGTTCGGTCGCTGGATGGATCTTTTACATACATAATATAAACAGTTATCTGGGTGGTTCCCAATCGTCTCCTTTTCTTTAACAATTCCTTTCATGTAGATTTCAAAGAAACACATTAATAATTAGGTCCTCAGGTTCATTCTCGTCTTATTATCATTATCGGTTGGTTCATTAAGAGGAGGCGAGCTAAAAATATACAAATGCGAGTAAGGAAAAGATTCGTTAGTCAGTTTCATATTCTCAAGTTCGAATCCCGAAGCGGTGATGATTACCTACTTAAGCCCATATGCCGTACGACATCGGTTTCACTGAAGGGCTTTCAAACCTTTATCACTAGTATTCCCTATACACTCGGATAATTGACACGAATGTGATTCAAACACTCCTCTCAAAACGTTCAGCCAATTTCGTAACATCTGGCCTTTCGGAGATGCCGAGCTTGCCTCCGAAACTAACCACTTGGACTGCCAAAATGTTTATCCCTCCCCCTCTAGGACGCTCGAATATATCAAAATATTGATCGAGCTGAACGAAATTTCGGTCGAGGCAGTAGAAAAAATAAATCCTCGCCACTTGATCTCGCGCCCTGGAATCCCATCACACTTGCCAGCTCATCTCAGAAAAAGGGAAAAAAAGGAAGAAAGGAAAAAAAGGCGTTTCCGTCCCCCCGCCCCACCAAGGGATAGGCGGACAGCGAAGGGGCGGCCAAATTACCTCGCGCTCACGGGCGCTCACGAGAGCCATGAGGGGAGGTGGGGGTGGGGACAGGGAAGGAGGAGGAGGAGGTGGGTTTGGGGGCGGGGGAGCAAATTGGGCGCCGCGGCGGACCACCACCGGAGTGCGACCCCCTTCGATGAGGAAGACAGCAACCCCCCTTCTTCCACCTCTCCTCCCCGCAGCCCCCGCTCCCGCCGCGAGAGACGAGGCACGTCCCGAATGAACGCGGAGCGCACAGATTCGAATTTTTCGATTCATTAGCGAGACGATCGACGAGTGCCGCCCCGCAAGACGTACGGAGGTCAAGTCGAGGGAGTTAGGGAGCCACCCCATGAAATCTCCTACGTCTCTCTGTCTCTTTCCCTCCGCTCATTTTCATGTACACGTGCATCCGCGTACGTATGTTATACATCAGTTTTCCCCCCTCTTCATTCCCTCTAATGAACCGGACGCCATTCGTTACTGGGTGCGAGCGGAGGGGAGGAATGAGAGTGATGTGATGGGAGTAAAATAGAGAGAGAGGCTCCTTTTTTAACCCGCCACCCCCTTCTCTCACTCTCTCTTCCTCCTCTGCCTGTCAGTCCGCCTATCGGAAGCTCCTCGCGGCGAGCGCAGTCTGGCCCGAGAGAGTCAAGGCAAATGCTAACGCTCGCTAAAACCGGTCCATGGATCCCGACCCCCCACCTGTCTCCTCCCCCGCACCCTCCCACGCCGATACCCCCCACCCGCCCTCCCCATCTTCCGGCCCCCCGGCGCCCTTCTCCCCCCCAGCCTCTCACCATTCCGACGTTTGAGACCCGACTGTAAACCTCTCCTCTATACAACCCCCTTCACTCCTCCCGCCCCCCATCCCGCAAACCTCATCATACATTTCACCTCTCTCCGTATTTTTATTCTTCCTGTAGCACCGATCCATCCAGCCCACCCACCCACCCATCCACCTCACTTTCTCTCTCCTCCTCTGCATCTTTCCTTCCTTCCCATCTCCCTCCCACTCTAATCCGACGCCTTCCCACCTCAAAACTCCACTCGCTCCCACCTTACACCTTCTCCTCATCATCCCCTTTCTTCCTTCCTTCCTCCAACCATTCTTTCCATCTCCATTATATCGTCTCGTCCGCCCCCTTCCCCATCCCCTCCCCCCAGACTCCGCAGCAACTCCCTTCTGGAACCTACACCACATGCCATTCGCACCGAAATCAAATCGCACATCTTCTACCATTCTCTCGGCATCACTCCACATATTTACACCTCTCTCTCTCTATCTCACCCCTTCCACCACCCTCATCCGTTCGCCTCACACGAAACGCCTCTTCGACCCTCCCACTTCCCTCTCCCCTTACACTTTTCATTCCTCCCCCGGCGCCCTCGCTTCTCTCCCCCTCCACCCGCTTCTCCCCCTCCGGCCACTCCTCTCAATCTCTCCGTCTCTGTCCCACGCTCTCACCTCACCTCTTGTCTTCCTCCGGTCTGCCG
This sequence comes from Hetaerina americana, assembly GCF_022747635.1. NCBI lineage: Eukaryota > Metazoa > Arthropoda > Insecta > Odonata > Calopterygidae > Hetaerina > Hetaerina americana. Next base: position 72,833,354 of record NW_027286069.1, on the reverse strand, counting down.
TCTTCAGTACTCGAACCGAGTCGGGCCGAGGAATGTGCGAGTGGTCGAGGGAGCGTCATTATGAAGGTAAAGAGGTCTATAAAGTTGAGCCGGGGGGCGCGAACGCAAATTTTCGCTCGCTCGCGAGCCTTGCCGAGGTACCTTCGTTTCGTAATGGGAACCGCAGAGACTTCAAATGAAATACGGATCTTCCGACCAGTTGGAAAAATATATTTCAAGTTCGCAAATAGCATGAGAGCATCCAGAATTTTTTATTTTTCATAATGCTTTAACATAACCTATTCGTGTAGCTCTCTCACTAAGCGATTTCGCATTCCTACTTGTTATAAGATATTTTCTTCCATCAAAAATATATCTCTACTCCTAATGATATATGTTTCCCATGGAAGTGGATAAAGGATCATAGGAACAGAAATGAAACCGATCGCGAGAACATTCTGAGCGTTCCTTGCCGACTAGCAGGGAATTTCGATGCACATTTTGGTCGCAATTCTGCAAGCTAAGTAGTCTCCCTTTCCCTTTTATTCCAAATAATTCGTTCTCTAAATATATCGTAGTATTTCTCAATAATGCTTCATCTGCTGGTAACCTTAACGCAGATTTCCCCTCAAGATTAAATAAATTCACATGACATACATTTAATAGTTTTTATAATATATCTGATATTGCCCTCTTATAGTAATGATATTGCATAAATAACTCTGGGAGTCCCATTCATGATTGTTTTTTAATTAATTAAATATTAGAGGAAAACTAATATTTGAAAATAAATAATTGTATTATTCAAACGTCTTCGCAAAGTGGCGTCTGATACACTCTCTTACAGAGCTATTTTGAGAGAGGGCAGTCTAGAGGTTGCATGGTTTAACGTCTCGGATTCCTTCGAATGAAGTTTTCTTTCAATCGACTTGGATCCTTCCCCGCGCTCCTCCTGGTTTTTCTCACCTCCTCGGCTCTTCCAGTGTGAAAAACCTTTCTCCCTACTTCTTTCAGCTCCTGCGCATAGTCCTTGCACTTTCCTCATCACACCACCTCTCATTCTACCCGTCCCTGACGTCCTCCGCCACTTATTTTCCTTATCACCCTCCTCGTATTTTCCTCCTCTCGGACGCGCTCCCCCCGTTTCCCTTTTATAACTTCATTTGCCTTTATCCGCCAACACCCAGCCAACTCCACCTCATCCCACAGTCCAACTTGGAAAGAATGCCGATCGGGATGGCCCGGTGCAAAGCACCCGAGTAGTCTCGGCCAAGTTTGCGGGTAAAATCTTGTCCATCATTAGCCCGAAGACCGTTTTTCATAGTTGAAAGCAGAGCTCTTATTGCCAACTAAGTCCTATTCGCGTACGGGTTTCACTCAATTATTATAAGTTGATACTAAAATTGAGATAGATTAATTGATCTTTTTTCAGTCGATATATTTATTATCATCCATGCATATTTATTTGATATCTTATTTTTGTTGTAAATATATTTAGTCGAATAGTTATGACAGTTATTTTTCAGAATTGAAACACTGAATAAACTTGACCTCATGGCATTAAATTCGATAGAAGCGACAATAAACCCCTTCCGGTTCTTGGTCCTTCAATATCCTCTAAACAATCACGCCATACGCCCTAGCTCGAAGACCGAAAGAGGCCGAAAGGTCGGAGCGCGTGATACGCGAACCGAACGCCACGGAGCAAGGAAGCAGAAACGGAACGGCGCTTGCCAACAGTGCTTGGAGCAAGAATCGGAGCATGTTACAATCGAAGCTCTTTTTATATAAATGCCAAGGCAAGCGCATGTTAATTTTTGCCGGCTCGTCTTTTGCGTGAATCGCACCTTTGGTCCCAAATATAAAACACAATGCACATATCATGGGCATTAATTTCATTCCTGAACAATTAATCCATTCCAAGCCACTCAGTCGAACTGAATAAATCCGTCTCCCGTCCGATATAGAGCCAACAGCATAAATAAGAATAGAGGAAAAAAATATTTTATACTACTTAATTAGAACAAATTAAACAATGGATAGTCCATCAGCAGAATGATGACGTCGAGATCAATTAAAGGAGGATAGACTCAACAAGTAGGTTCAAAAATGTATTTTTGGACATTCAAATATACAAATATACCTGTAAAACTATCGTAGCAGAAGCCGCCCCAGAGCAGACGCGTTCGTGGGTCTCTAAGCAGGTTCATTATACTACTTTTAATACTAATTATTCAAATGCTGAATGGATTCTTGATAATACTTTCCTCCCAAAGGCTGACCGTTTCATATGGTAGCAGCGTTACACCCAGGCGTGGCGCCGGTTAGTTGGCAGCTTCCAGGCTAAAGCCTAACAGGTTCCGGCATAATGATGAGTGGGCGTTGAAATAATAGCATGGTGTGATTAATAGTGTTTCCTAACGCACGAAGAAATATACATCGTCCTGATAATTGAAAAAGATGTTCACATGGAGAAGTAGTAGAGATAACGACAGCACAAATATGTTATCAAGTGGGCCATTCCAATTTAATTTGGAAGTCGAGAATGGGTTAACTCGATGACTGATATGAAGTCTTCAGAAGAATCTTTAGATTCTAATCTGACAATAAAAACAAAGAAGTCAATAAACCTTAAGGGTGTCTCTAAACAAATAATAACCGATGTTGCTTCGGACATCTGATGATCTCAGAAAAATGCTCAGGTATTGAAACATTAGTGTAACAGCTTGAAAAATGTCATCCTATGACTGCACATCACATTCGGAAGCTTCAATTGAATCATTACAGGAGAGGGAAAATCCTATTTGTGCAATTTAAACATGAACTAGATAGATCTTGCGACCGACAAATCGAGCGTGAGAAAATGTTGTGGGAATCTGGCGTGGTTGATAAATGAGAATCATCCAAGTGTACAGAGAACTAACGCTTAGCAGGAAGACGTATTGCTTAAATCACATCAGATGAATTAAGCCTGCTATGTATTTGTAGAGTATTTTGGTCTCCCTTCAAACCTGAAGGACTATATATAGTACACAAGAGAGTTTTCCAAAGTATAAACACATAAGTGTTACTTTTATAAAAATAAATCATTCGGGCTTTTACCCTCTATACACACCGAAAAATATGGCGCTCCTACGAGCTCATTTTATCCCAAAAAGGTAAAAGATTGGAACGCCATAGCTTATAATTCTATTAATAACTCCTCGGAAAAAATTATAGCTAAATGTCAATATATACAACGCTCAAAAAAAACATCCGAGAAGTTGTGGGGTAAAGCATTCTGAGTCACACGCTCTATAATGCATGGGCGTGAAAAGCATTGGAAACAGAAGGAGACCTACCAGAAGGATTGGTAAGATAAAACTACAAAGACCAGTACTAAGTACATGTCCTTGTACCACTTTTAAGACACGCGTCGCAGATACTAACACCAGAGGGGTGCGGTCCAACGTTGCTCTTAATTCCCGCACGCAACGAAGTGGATAAGAACTACGTATACATCATGATGTTGCTGGCAGCCCACCAAAATCACAGTTTCCAGGGCTGTGTTTTGCTTTGAACTGTTCATTCGAACGCGGCAATTCGTGCGTTGAAATCGCTCCCATGCTACAAATCGCTAACACGCGGAATTTTGCGCATTTCCTGCGAGAAGGTTTACGCGAAAACCGCATCAGCTGCATCCGCTTTTGCGTTAAATTTATCTTGTATTTTGATGACGGTTTAACCTCAGGGAAATCACCGTTTCTCCAACAGTATTTTTTCCTGCCAAGATTCTCTTCTCGAAATACCGAGCAAATTTCCCCAATCAATGTAAAACGAGAAAAAAATCAAAGCTGTGAAAATATTCAACTCGTGAATATTTATTATCCTCAGGTTGGTGCTCCCGTAGACGGGGAAAAATAAAAAAAACAGTTCTCCTAATGCTTTGCTTTCTATCAAAACGCAACAAAGATTAAACGCATTCCTGTAAAAAGATGTTTCTCAAAGCTATAAGTCAATTCAAAAATCTTTCAAAAGCATTCGTAAACGTGAAATTTAATGGTAGTCTAACGGTTAAAGTAGATTCTCAATGGACACAGAGACTAACCAGTGCAAAACAATAAGCCATTTTGTCCGACATGCCTATCTTTTCTTCCCTCCACGTCGTTCACCCAACATTCTCCCCTCTCTCGATCTTTAACATTCCTTGCCATTCGGGATACATTGGATCCATTTTTCCCTGACGTCTTTGAATTTCTCTTAATAACCCTGTCTCCATGCCAAGCCATTCTTCCTTTGTTTTTCTTCCCGTACATTCCATATTTTCCATCCTTCCCCACACCCAAATCTCACAAGTCTCAAATCCTAACTTATTATCTTACACCAAAGACTAAATTTTGGAGTCGTACAAAACCACACACTACATGAAAGCATCTTCACATCTTTAGTTAAGGTGTCGAGCTTTACTTAAGGTGTCGGTCAGCACACTCTTTTTCGTAAAAGCTTCTTAACCTAATGAGTTCATCTTTCTGATGTCCATCTCAGTTTGCTCATCGTCATCTAAAACAGTACCTAAATGGGTTAACTGTTCTATCTCCTCCAGTTTATGAGCCACACTGCATTAATCTTTATGTTAGCCCTCCTACTTCTTGAGAACCACATTAGCTTCGTTTCATCATCGTCGATTCTCATCCCATAACCATCACACTTGTCCCTAAATGTACCGATGAAATTCCTTGACTGATTACGTCTTCTAATTCAGCAAATCAAATGAGTTCCCCAAATACATTCATTCGTGCCTGTGCCCTTCCTTACCATTTCTTCCTCGCATACGCTGGAAGTCACGGGTGAGAATGGACATCCCTGTCTTACCTCATTGCTCATCGCTGGCGATCCTGATTCTCTACCCATTTTTGAATTCTGAGAGTTACCTACTGATTTCGACTAAGTCACGTAACCTTCCAGTCTAGTATTCATCTGGAATACGTTATTAATTGGCTCAAATTAACTCTGACAGTGTTCAGGTATTTTCGTTTCTTATTTCCTGTTTGGCTACTTTTCTGCACAGCAGCCCCAGTTCACCTCATCTGTAAGCTCTCCATATCCTCGCACTGCTCTTTTCACCAGGTTTCATTCTAACCTTATGCTATTCTATTTATTTTCCCTTCTCTTTTTAATCATTTCAACAGTAATATACGAATCGCTCGCATCATTTTTCTATTAATATTTCCATTATTTCGTCTACGGCAATGGTTCTCATAGCTTATGTAAGATTTTTAAATCGTTCCATATAAATGCAGACAAGTGAGTAATGATGTTAGTGATTAGTTGCCATAAGGTGAATGCAATGAATCAACCAGGACTTTTAACTTTAAGAAGCGGGTCAGTGGTGTTATATTTTTGATGTCGAGTGCATATTTCAAAAGCAACATAAATAAAATTAATCTTTGTTTTGAGATATATGAAATATCACGCCTCTATTGTAAGGTGCCGTTCATGATTAAGATAAAAATTTGGGGAGCAGTGGGCACACAAGAGAGGAGGCGAAATATTTAGTCCAAATATAAGATTTTATTTGAGTGAAAATGCAGTTACCGACCACAAGCAATAATTTGAATGAAACGGATTCTCAAATGCATGTCGCTATTTTGTTTCTCGGCTTCAACGTCTAAGGAAAGTATTTATTAGCAAGCTTTTTGAATGGTGATAAAGGGTAGGCATTTTTATGATTGGGAGCCAGATACACCTTCTCACTGAAATAACATGCAAGTTCGTTTAAAAAAAAGGGGAGAATCATTTATTACACCTTTTAAAACGTCATTGAAAATCACCCAATGTTCACTTAAAGTGAGACTTAGTAGTGACCAGGAAATAAATCTCAGGCTGGTTTTGCATGAGTAGAGAGGAATCCCATTGATCCTTAAGTTGTCAGAAATAGGTCGGTGAAAAAAAAGTGCCCTAAAACGTCTCGCTTAATATATGGCGGGTCCCTTGCTAATAAGAATGGTATTATTTTAAGAAAGGCGTTTCAGATGCATCAGCTCTTTCCAATTTCTTTCTGAAGACCACTGCCGTAAAGATAAAACGTTTTATTGTTTCATGCACATAGAGCTTAGCAGAGACAAGCTGCGCGTATTCTTGCCGGCAAAAATTCAGTTGGCTATCAATAAAAATTGGGCAAAAAACGAGTCGTGGTCAGCGGATTCCACGCGCGATTTCGCTGAAAATCAATTACTTACCCAATCATCTTAAATATTTCACAGCTATTATCGTGCAATACACACAATTTATACCGACCATCGTCACATCATCATTATTAATATTTCAATTGGAATACTTTTTGACAGCAGCTTATCATTCGTCCCTCTCTAATATCAACTTTATCATTCCCTGCCTTAGCTCCTCCGATTTATCTCTCCTACTCGCTCTTCTTAACTTGACAGACATTTCCGAGCAATACATACATTTTACACTAAATATCGACGTAGATATCTGGCCATCATGCATTGCCATTTCCTAATTAAAATACGCTTAATATTGGAATACTTACGGTCTCAATATTCAAGATTCACCTCTCGTCCTATCGTCACATTTTCCCCGTCCATTTCCAAGCCATGTTCATAATATACAAATTCCACCAGACATTAATGAGTTGAAAGTCATAGCCATGATTGTTTCATTAACTGTATTAGTTATTTCTCAGAATATTGGCTGTCAATATGGATGATATTTCTTTTTGGTCCGTCTTTCCCCTTCATTTGACAATAATTCCGTTCTTCTGTCCGGATTAGTTGGTAAAAGAACGGCGAATTGATACAATTTTGCTCCGGCTATGTGGTATTTTATGTGAAGAACATCGTCTCCAAGATAAGTATTAATTAATCACATGGGCTGAAATGAGTAATTATGTGGAATAGCAGAAATAGAATTGATCACACGGATAAATATGAGCTAGATGGATAGGACATACCTCGAGACATAAAGGATTAGTTAGAAACATAATAGATGGTAAAACTGAAGGAAAGACCATGGGACAAGTACATAGACAAATTTAGGAGGAAGTAAAAGAGAAAAGCTATCAGGAGTGAGGAAAATTAACGCAGAATAGATATGAATGAAGGGCTGCAGTAAACCAATCTTAGGATTAAATTACTGATGATGACAACCCAAAACAGCGCTACAGTTCATTTCACCCGTTTGCTAAAAAGACGACATATTTATGGATATTGACATGTTTTTATACCTGCAAAGCGGGTACAATGAGACACCGACACTTCATCTCGTAATCTCAAGGGAAAACCAAATCCGTCACCGGGGAAAAAAAACAGTCAAATTCCGAAACTTCCTTCATCCTCCTGGCCTGTCTCCTTCCTCCTAAGCAATCACCGCTTAAGATTACCTGTTGCATAATCCTTAATTATAGTACAGATAACCGAGAGAGTCGTAGCATGGCATAATGATGACATAAGCAAGCGCATTCCACGCCACATAGAAATAGCCCACGCCCTATTAAAAAGCTAATTATGCTCATCCGTGGCCACATTCCATGCAGCCAATCATCAGGACGACTGACAGCGGGCAATCGGCCGCAAACCATTACATGCGCGCCAGATTTAAGCTATCGGCCACACGGATCATGCTCAGTTCTGACTACTGTCTACGGCCGCAGTCTTAGCTTGAAAACTCCTTTGACGGGGTTGAGGGCTGGTACCATTTGCCGCCGTCACCTTCGGCCTTCGTCACACCCTAGTTATGGTTCTGCCCAACAACAAAGGAAGACATATACTTGCCTCGCAGGAGGAAGCACGACATGATTTGTGTCCCCTCCGGCCACATGACAATCCCTAGGGCCTTGGGCACAGGTTCGAACGAACGTCCCAAGGAGAGAACGAAATTTGATTTATTCGAATCTCGGTCTGAATAAATATCGACCAACATTTCACATACCATTACGAACTGGTCACGAGAAAAAATTAAATGAATGCACCCGCTGAATTAGATCATAGATTGGAGTTCGATGTCATTATCGACCAAGCCTCCGTTCGACAGAGCTACAGGTTAAATTATGTCTTAACAGATTGATCACGCAGAACTTCCACATGTTTAATCGATCAATTAATATGTTTACCTTTGCATAGTCTTCTTGAAATGTATTTGTCAAGGTCGATATTTCGTTCATGGGAATTAATAGTTATAGATGACAATACGTTAACCGATTGGTAACTTTGGGAAACAGGTCCCAAATCAAAAATTTATTTTTAACCATTTGTTATGCTTGGAGGAAAATGTTGTACAACTGCATTCGAAATTAATTCATGCGAGTTATAAAGGAAGGAGTTTTTCATGGACGAAAAAGTTCTCCAACGATTCGATGCTAGGATTCAAATTCTGGGATTAGACTCGGAGAGATGGCAACCATGCTCTAAAACAAAAATTTGCATACTCAATTCTGGTGGCAATCGAGTCGAAGGGTTGCCAAGACTACCACCTCCTTTGGAGCCGCAGGTTGTGGAGAACTTCATTTCTTTGCGTGTGCTATTTTCTGCTATTTATGCCGCACTATTATATGGACAGAAAAAAATAACAAGATACGCCAAAATGATGAGGATGGTCAAGAGAGAGGGAGTGGAATGAGGTTGGGGTGCCTCCCTACCATTATCTCCTGAGGGCCCCCCCGCGGTCCCCGAGCCCGTTTCCGCGAATAGGTCGAAATTTCCCAGGGTGGAGGCCGTTTCGCCAACAAAAAACAACAAAACTGTTTGGATGAGGGCCCCTCGGAAGGGAAAAAAATGAAAATAAGTCGTGCCCATTAAGGTCAAGGGTGGAAGAGGATGAGGTGGCAGAGAGGGGGAGGAAGGTAGGGGGAAGAAGGGGGTAATGGCGAGCCGGAAAGGGTGGTGGGAGGGGGAGGGTGGTCCGTGTGCGAATTCCTCTCCCCCACGTGGGCCCAACCCTCGCGGGACGCCGGGTGATGCCTCCTTGTCCTCTCACGCCCGCCCGCCAACCAGCCATCCCTGCACCGCTCATCCACCATCCACCTTCCTCCTGCCCCTTCTCCCCCTTCGACTTTCCCTCCTTTTCGACCGCCACCGACGCCAAGAATGTCGGCGGCTCACCCCCTCCCCCCACCTCTCCCTCTCTCTACCTGAGAGAGAGAGCGAGATCCCGTCTTTTAAAAGGAGTGCCCTGGGTTGGAGGCTAAGATGAAGTTGCAACTGCTTCGGAGGAGAAGGGCGCGACCGGGGACCTCACGATGGAATGGGAAGTTTTGTGCTTGACAGAAAGAGGAGGATGGGAAAGAGGGAGAGAGGAAGGGAAGTGAGGGAGATGTATAGAGAGAGAGCACTCGAACGGAACTGCCAACGTATGGGACTACGTGTTTTCCCACCCACCTATTCTCGTCGGGAAACTATATAAAATGTTCGCATTCCTGATCCTCGTCCGCCCCCCCAAATACTCCATCCACCGTTCCCCCCTCCGCCTCCTCTGGGCCGTCCACCGCCGACGCCATTTGCTCCATGTTGTCCTGTCTCCCACTCACGTACACCGAACGAAAAACGTTGTTTGACTAGACAAAACAATCGGTAGCATACTAAATAAGACCAAAGCCTATGACGAAAGTTGCTAGAACATCCGCCCTAATTAAATTTTTAAATACTGTTAACTTTCAGTTATATTTACCATTTTTTGTGCTGCCCTATGTCGGCCAGCATAGTGATTTTTTACAGATTTTTCAATAGATGCACGCATAGCGATGCATACTTCAAATAAAAGATTCTAGCGAAATTCAATTTTAAGTAATTTACCATTATTTTTGTAAACATTCACTCACAAAACATTTTAGGTATTTGCTTAACTACTGATCTTAGACATACGCATGATTAAAAATTGTGCAACGTACAAATCGTCGGGTAATACATACAGAATATTTTTTTAAACCACTTAAAAAATGCACCATTACCAGAGTGTGAGTTCTCTGAGTTGCTTTTTCCACGAGTGTTGCTCGTACCGAGCTGAGCTTTCGTGGACCAAAATATGACACGATTCAGACTGACAAATGGTAGAATTAGTTATCTGCGAGTCCATCGGCAGCAGAGGTCATTTGCGCCATTAAGGGGAATCTGATGGAGAGGATGAAGGGTGCCGGCGTCGGAGTTAGCTGGGCTAACCATCCTCTTTGCCCAAAAAAGGAAGACGTTTACACCATATTTGATGAAAAAAGAGAACGAATGAATAATCCCGAAATGCAAATTCAGACCGGGAAGAGGAAAATATAGTATATTAAGATGAAAATAAAAAGTAGAATAGTGATTATATTTTTTTAACCCATGAATTAACCTACTCATAACTATCTTTCTAAATAACCTCTGAATTGCTGACATTACCAGAGAGCAGGCTGGAAGATAACTTCTACGCAGGCTCATTTATATGTATTGTATAAATTCTGAGGCAGACTAGGCTGACCACTGATTCTATGTGGTGAAATTACCGTTAAGTTTTTTCGAACAAGAGTCGAAAAATTCGAATTGACCCAATCTTCCGTTCCATAAGTGATGACAGCAAATGGCTGGGCAGTTTTCGTCGCTCATACTAAATTTAAATAAAATGTCGTACGTAGTGACGATGTAGATGTTCCAATTATTATATAGACATCCTCTCGAGCAGCAGAGAGTTAAGATAGCATTTAGGGACAAATCTGGGTGCCTATAGAGGTTCGACATTCGAACTGGGGCTCCCGGTCCAAGATTCCAGTGCCATCACACTTGCCACATTGAGTAAGATCTTCAATAAATGCATTCATTCCTTCACCCGAGAGTTTTTTTTTCAGACGATCCGATTATGGCGCGGATTTTCAACCTCATCTGTAAAGGTCTCCTCCAAATCGGATACGAGGAATCCTCCGTAGCAAACGGCGAGCAACGCAATCGTTTATATGGCCCGGAGAACTTTCTCCCCGTGAGGTTTCTAGTTCTGCGGTTTGTGTCCCCACGACACACACGGTCGTACAGGTCACCAAACTGCGAAGCAGTTCTACGTCTTCCCCTTCTCTTCGCCGTCTCCTTTTTACTTGATTTCTTTTATTTTTCCTCTTTATTTATCTCTTCGCTTTCTTTTGTTTTAGTTATACCACAAAACATGTTCTCGCGTCTTTTTCTGCCATTTCTTTCAGTGGTATTATTTTCTCTCGAGCAAAACTGCACAAGTTCATTTCTTTTCATCCTGTGTAATGGAGAAAATTTTCATTATTTTTTTCTGGTTTGATAACGGTAATCGGCTCTGAATTTTACATATAATCATACCTATCACTCTACCTTACGTTTATGTATTTTTATTACTGTAGTACACTTTCGACCCATCAAGTGGTTTCATACGTACTGCGTGACCATGTTTTAAACCACATTGGGAATAGAAGCTCTCAATTTTGCTCGAATAAAGACGCTTGTATCTCCGTCTACAGCCTCTTACATCCACGCAATTAGGTTTTCCCCCAAAAGGTTCGTCTCTCGAGTCAACTTCGCCGAAACTTTGCAGCACACGGAATGGCTGTCCTACCGGGAATAAGTTAAGTGTTTGCGGCGTGCAGTTGGTGAGGTACCGACCGGGAATGAGGGGAGCCTTGGGGGTCTGCAGCTGGAGCTAGTTGGTCGTAGCAGGGGCGGATGACTCAAGGGCCACGGGCCGTGACTCAAAGGAGACGTCATGGAGGGCGTGGTTGTCTGAAACGATAACAAGAACACCGCCAAGATAAATACATTGGGGCCATCAAAGTCGATCTAAATTCATGACATTCACATATATTGTTTCCTGGACTAATTACGCCTAGTCCTTTGAAAATAGAACGAATTGAATGCGGAGCATCGTGGAAAGAAATATATCGTATGAAAACACTTATAATTATCATTAAAATGTTTCCACAGATGAAGATCATTAATAAATGTCACATTTATAGAGGAGGCAAGCTTATGGTTCCTAAAATTCGAAGAACTTCCGATTGAGGATGAAATCACACTGGTTAACTTCGAACACAAATAATTGTATGCACATATTCCAAATATATCGAAATTACAAAATAATAAGAAGAAAAAATGTAATTCTAATCATTTGAAATGCAAAATCCATAAATGGTAAGTATATACTTAGGAAATCGCGCATTAATGTATTTTATAGGTCATAAGAGGAAATTTGGAATTCAGCCCAAATCTATGTTAGCAAATGGTGAGACTGATCATAAATGTTTGATTTCTGAACAGACTGAGTAGCATTTCTCTTCCGTTGTCGCAAGACTTGCATTGCAAAATAGGCCGAATACCGATCCAGTACTATGCGTTGACCGAAGAACTGCATGACTCATTCATAATGGGGTAGATATATTTTTGGCGAATGGAAGTGAAAGGAGGCGAAATCCTGCCTTAGCAGTTAGGCATATTTCCATTTGCTCAACACCCTTAAAGCTGGCAGTAGCACTAATGACAGACATTAAGACACCCCTCTTTATAAAAATGTTAAGAAATCGTTCCACTGCTAAGGAAATAAAAAAATATAAGTCTGTTTCTTAGATATTTAGCAGTCAGAATTATTACTTCAGCTTTTTCAACGGTTTTTCCTTATATTTGCCATGAATGCGTATTCATCCACGAAATAAAAATAAATACCTTATATGATCGTTCGACTGACTACTTCTCCAACATTACCCAGTTAGTTCGACTTGCCAATTGTCGCGAGATTCCAATAATTTCATCGGGAGTATAATTGAGTTATTTTAACTAAAAGTTTAAAATCATCTGCATTACTATCTGATTAAAAATCAATGCGCATAAGTAGGCTTATTGATATTGAAGTAGGATGACCAACAGATATTCAATTATTACGGGTTTGAAGAAGATGCCTAAGTAAAATCCATTTCTATGGGAGAAATACATGGGGCGGAAAATGATTTTTTAATTCATCCTGAGGAATCATGAAATATTTTCAAAATTTTTGGGTTTCACGTTATATTATGGTCTCGATGTTCTTTTTAATGGCAAGAGCATTTGTTTGTGCATATAGATTAAAGAATTTATGTGAAAGTTACCCATGTTGATATTTTTGCGTAGGAATACACAATTCATAATTGTCAATTCTTACATAATAAATAATTTACTGAGTTTATTTTAACCATAGAAATTTTGCTACAAATTCATGTCATATTTGATCACGAAATTAGCAAGGCATTACCCGTTACGTGAAATAATCACGCATACAATTAGTCATTATTTTAACTAGAGAGAAATGTAACACATCGAAGGGTAATAATTAGTTTTAATTCTGTATATTTTAAAGCAATGTCGTACAAACTACTATTAGCATTATTCTGCTATATATTCTGATATTATATAGAAATGACCGAGATCTATAATTAGAAATGTTACACTTTGATTCATTGCTGGACCGCAGATATTTAGGTAAAAACTTTTTTATTTTTTGATAAAATAACTGAAATTGAATTACAAAATCTTTTCATTCCGTCGGTCCAAAACGCTATCTTATCAGTCAGTTTGAAAACGTATATTTCAAAATGACTCAATGAGAAATTAATAAGAAATTAACGAATTTTGAAAAATTATGACTTTTTTCGCCTTTCCAGGGCACAAAGGCCTAATTTCATTTATGGAGAATGAAACTAGATTTTGCTAAAGTTCATATTTTTTTGGCAATAAAAAAAATTTCACTCGGTGGTGGTTGTGTGCCCATACCAAGGGCACTATCAGTGACAGACAACAATTCGGATATGTTAGTCACTGTTACAGCGGACACTATCAGTTTTTCCATTTTAGTGCAATGCGTCAATGTGGCAATGGTTGAGTTACACTGTGGAAAATTTATTAAATATCCTGCATAATACTCAAATATATATTTGCTTAAATCGCGATTCAATTTTTTATTAGTGTTACCATGTAGCAAAAATATTTTTGTGAGTAGGATACGGGAAATTACCACAAGAATAAGTCGTAGGGCATATTGGTAAAGTATTTTCATCTTCGTTGAACACCCATTTCGAATCGGTGTCCAGTAATTTTTGTGTGTGCGCGTATTCACATTTTGCATGAATTAAATTTGGTAGATGATAGTAATTCTGCTTCTATTTTTCACTATAGTGACATTATAAGTAATTTTTAAATACTATTTCACGGTGTATACTACCTGATTGAGGTACCAAAAGAGCCTACTATTACCTTCTAAAAATTTTAGAACCTACAAATTCGCGGGCTACTTATTCCACTACTGAATTTTTTTTTTGTTTTTATTGAGACGTGGAAAAAGTGAATTTAACGCCAAAGTTTGCATACTTTCTTTTTCACCGACCGTTTATCACCATGCTGCCTATTGCTCTTTATAAACATTGAGAAGAATGCGAATGTATATGATTTGGTTTCAAAACCAGGGGTGACTACGTATAAAGGTATGCAAGCAAACAAATTCTGAATAGGATTCGACGATTATTATTGAAAAATAAAATTCCTTCGGCTAATAAATATATAAACAGCTTAAAATCCGTCCCATTCAATTCGGTGTGTGCAATTAGTGTTCCACTGCTACACAGTAACCACATAATTACAGTGCACAAGTCAACTCGGTTCAAGGTGCCGGAGGTGAGGAAGGAACACTGCCGACTGCGACTCGCACCGTGGAAATAATTGGAAAATTTCAAAGGCTTTATGGAGCATTTTAACTACGATATAGCCAAAAGCGTAGACAAACAACCGCGAAGGTGCCCTCTCTCACTCAAAGAGTGGCCTGGCGAGAGTTTTAAGCACCGAACTACCGGATGACCGCAAGTCATCTGAACAGCGACGTAATGGCCTCTAAAAATCTCAAAAGAATTTGAACCGTTACCCGTTCACGTATAATTTTGCGAAGCCGCTCTATCATTTGGATAATGCAGCACATCAACAGTACGCACATCTGGTGTCTACCTGCCCATGAACCTCCCAGTTAAATGAAGTTTATCTCTTCAACAGAAGAACTTGTATTATAAGGACAAAAGTGTACCGGGCGCTTGTGGGGGAAAAATCCTTTTCGGCAGCTACGCACCGTTCGCATGGCTAAGTAAAATGACCGTACACACCTCAAGGACGGAGAGTTCGCCAAATTTTATTTCGGTTCCTACGTTGCACCTCCCCCAAGTTTCAACCTTTTGGTCTCGTCCTCTTGCAACCCCAAGCGTCCAAGTGTGCTTCGCAACTACCTCCGAAGACCTAGCGCGTCCATCCCCGGGCGACATATGATAACGGCTATGTGACGAGTGTCAAATACTAACACCTTGTTCCTCTTCCTTGGCTTGTCGAAGTTGGATGCCACTGTTGGATTTTCGACACGACTCTCCGATCCGAAAACAGTGGTTTGAAGTTATTTGACCGAGCAAACTGCGGTGTTCGATGGAAAGTTTTGTTCCTTAGACGTACCACTAAGCGAAAGCTTGTTGTGCACACGTGTTGGGTGGAACCTCACCGGAAGCGTTAGCAGGAATTTTCGATTGTTATTGGCGTCTGTATTCGTAGCCCTATTGTATAACGCACTCGTAAAGTACCCGTATATTACGCAAAACACAAGGTTTTAATTGAGTGTTTTTCATATTGAGACATTAGTCACACATTAAGTCGTAACCCTTTACCTATAAGCTTGTATGACTAAACAGACCTAAAAAAGGAGGTTAAAGGTCTTGAGCCATCTTCCCCAAAAACATCTCGTTTCTACGATAAATCATAAAATTTTGGATAATTACAACAGCATAAATCACGTATTAATTGGTGAAAATTATCAACCGTATTTTAAATTACGTCGAGAAGTTTTAAAGAACGATGTGGTAGGGAATGGTACAGCAAATCCGCCCTAGTATTATTATTAACATGGTGAGACCACGGTATTCTCGATTTCGCCAAAGCGCAAGAAAGTTCTTTGCGAAATTGAACAGTCACCGTATTCAAACTTACCTGTATAATTGGGAGTCAGTTTCATTGCCTATAAGAGCCATATGCTCGTATATGCAAGTTAATGCACATACTTACACTTGGGTGCTAAGTAGTTTCAAATCTTTTATCTGAGGAAGATCACTTACAATAATTTAATTGGCATTTGAATTGTATTCATAAAAGAATTATTTAATTAAAACAAATAAACCTAGACTGTAAGTTAAGTGCCTTAAAAATTAAATAGGGAAATACATCGGGGAAAATTACGGCTATTTCCTAACCTTGAATGTCTAAATATTTATTCGGCATTGCATTTGATTTTGTTTCTCATTCGACCTCAGTTTTTCTTTCTTTCGTTTTGCCCTCCTCCTCTTCTTCTTCACCACATTACTGATCAATAAATTCCTCATTTTCAGGGCTAAAGTTAGCTCTATGAAGCCACTAATTGCTACCTTCTCCGTTGTCAACGTATTCGAGGATTCTAATTGATATTCAACATTCTAGTAGCAACACATTCTCACTCATAGCACACTATTTTCAACCTTATTTGGTACCATCCATGCCGGGAAATAAATGCACAATTCCTAACCTTGCCTTGATGAAATGTTTCCAAGTTCCGAGTCACACATTTCGTGATATGAGTAGGAATTTCTTTTTCCCGAAACCCTTCTTGACGACTATCGACTACTATTGCGTAAAAATCTTAATTACTTTTAACATTAATAGTAATTCTATTACAAGAAGAGCCCATTTATTTTAGTTCAAACGGACGGCTACTTAGATAAAAAATTAGGTGGTTAATAAGCAGTATTGGTCTTCAATGAAACGGACTCATGCACCGAGGAAATAACATTGATGCTACGGAAAAATTAGGTGGCGTCCGTTGGTTAATAACCACCAATTAAATGGCCATAGTCAGTTCTTACAATTACCCCGACGATAAGATATCGAAGACGTGGAAAGTCAGTATGAGGTCATTTCTGTCATCATTAATTGAGGATAATTAGTGAAAGAATAGGAAGATGTGGATAAACCTAGCGTCGACCTCAGCCCACTCTCAACGCGTCATTGGCGCCCATATCTTATTCGACGGATGGTGTTGTCATAAGGTGTCTATAAGCAGACGCCCAGTTAGAAAGCAGATCCATTGACACAAAAAAAATGAAAAAACCAACGCAGAACCCATCAACCATTTTTCCTATAATTTTGCAACCTGTATAGACCATTTATACCCGTTTTGCAAAATCAAGTTCTTCTCCAAAATCCATTCTTTCGTATCTATGAGTGAGGAATATTTTCCGAACACAGAATCCGGCAAAGTGTCCAGTAGAATATTGACTACAAAATAGCATTACTGTCACATATTATAAACGCAAAAATTTCTGCAGCTAGAATATATTTTGAAGGCTCACACATTACTCGTTTAAGGTGCCTGTGTTTACTCATCACTGTAAATACTATAAGGGGAAATTAAAAAAAAAGTCCTCTACGTTCTATTGTTATATGATAGTTTTCGGGTGAGAAGGGAAATCTCATGATGTGGGATGGGGAACATATTCAGGACTATTACCATGCCACCAACCGAACTAGAACGGTTTGCTTAAGATATCAAAATGGTGTGGTACCGGAATATAACAGTCATTGTGCTGTCCCGGGGGTGCCGTACCCGCCAGACAATCCGAAAGTCACGGACTAGAATCCGTCTGGAATATGGAGATGTACTATCGTGCAATTGTTTATGGAGTTGAGTTTACAGTTCAATATGACCTCAGCCAAAGGACGTGAAATTCTTAACATAATCAAGTACTGCAAACACGATTACAAATTCAGAATTCAGCCCAAGAGAACATGAAAGGGGGTCGCAGAAAAAATGAACGCCAATGAAACATATAGAGTGATGTAATTTCAAAGTTAAGTCATTCCAACGTTGACTAGGGATCTGAATCTTGCCTAACCCTTAACTAGTGTGTTAATCCAATTCTGCTCAAGATAAGAAATAGTAGTAGATACCCACTTCCTTCCACTGACCTGCATAAATCTTCTTACGTGCCATTAACAACTAAGTTGTAAGATTATTTACCTGTACCTAAAAAGTATCAAACTTCATCTTCTGGTCTTGAATGGGGTGCGAATATTCAATTTTCACCGCGAGGATCCCAAGGAAACTAAAAGAGTGCGTGCTTGTATCCTCAACATACCCGAACGCATGACACGGATATTTGGCAGCAGAAAGACGTCAGACTCCCATCACCGGGAATTATGAATTTTTTTTAAGAACTATTGGTAAAAGAAAAGGCAGATGGCAACTTACAATAACAAATTTTGGAGTCTAACCTAGATGTGATCGCAAATTGTGTGAAGGAATAACGAACATTCAAAGGTCCTAATGCACTTGAAGTTTGAAGTACCTGGGAGAAAACGAATGCTTTCGTAAACGTTGGAGCTGCTGCTAACTTCCATTACGCCCGATATGTAATAAGGTTCAAGAAATTGTTCGCAGCAAGAAAGTTTGATAGAGACTGACGGGCGGTTCCTATCAAGAAGAACCACTGTTTCAATCACCCACCTAGTTCATTACTTATCTGCGATCCACCACTGAAAATCAATTGAAATACATTATCAAATTATTGCTTGTGGCCAGGAAATACTCAGATCACCGTCAGTCGATGAGCATGTTATGATACGACTAATAGCACATAGATATATTAAAATATGAAACGAGGACTGCAAAAAAGTTTGAAAGACGAATTGGTGAAACCTGATAAAAGTCCGGATTTCTCTTCAATGCTCGGGTCTTTCTCAATTTTTTTTTGTAATAGAATTAGCACACTTAATTTATTCCATTAACATTTTTACAGTGACTGGATCGTTATTAATGCTATCCAACTCAATTGAATCTTTCTTTGAGAGGCTACATACACGTTTTTGTTGCATATTTTAAATGTATCGTACACGTAACCAAACCAATGCGGAACAATATCTCGCCTTTACATAATCGAATATCTACCGCATTATGAAAAAAAACTATTGCCTTGCGTCAAAATATATCACAAGTATTATCATCAGAATGCATCCACAAGAAAAAATGAACTACAAGATGGAGTGTAACTACAAGATAAAACGAATGAAATACAGAAAGGACTAAGAGTTCTTTAAAATGCTGCGTCTATCGCACTTTTCTAAAGGCAGTTCAACAGACCAACCCAGCCATTCCCACGGACGCGCATCAGAGGCGATTAGAACAGCCTATTTGAGTGGCATAGTGACGCAAATGTAGCTACCATAAAATAATTGTCGCTTTTGGGAAAAATATGAACGCTTTTTATCAACGAGGCAAGCTGGCGGAATGGGTCGAAACCAAGGTCCTCACATAAAAACATTGTATTCAAGAGGGTCAGTCGTTGAAGGTTGGACCATTAAAGGTCGGTGAATTTTTTTATCTGGCAGTGAGGGTTAATTTAAGAGATAAAAAATTATTTTAGGCATGCGTCCAAGTTTTGCATTAACATGAACTTAATTTTGAAAAGGGCATAAGGGTTTTCGTCTCCTGGAATCAAAATACAGTTCTCATCCACCGCCAAAATATTACATTTATGAAAAATCTCGATCTGTATAGGGAAAATCCACCAGAACCACCAAACCGTGTCTTTTGTTCATTTCTCACGATCATTGACGCACATAAGCATGAATAAACTTGTACTCAAAGGAGATTTATAAATAGGTAATTTTAAATCTCCTCAATTGAATGCGTGCACATTTATAGTTATTTAAAAATATCAGTGTTTCCAAAGGCCTAAGAATACACATTGAAGATAACGGTGACCCAAGTCTATGCACACAAATAAAAACGCATTTAAGAAAGCAGCGACACAAAAGGCCTATGAATACACATTCAAATACGTTCGAAAATACTTTTGAATTTACACATTTAAGATGACCTGCGATACAAAAGAGAAAATATTTGGGAAATATGCTAACAAATTTCGCAGCAAGATTTTTAAGTGGATCAGGGTCTGTTCGTGGTCCACTAAGCAGGGTTCCGATTGATTTCCCCCTAGGGCGAAACGTGCCATAACATTGGACAGCTCGTTTTGTTCCTTTTTACGATTTTCCCTCAGACGTTCCCGCTGACTGAGTCCATACAGCGGAAGCTTAAAATCCAGAAAACACATTTTCCTTTGACATTGGTGGAGATAGAGCATGTACTATTTTTGTTTTTTTCCTTCATCTTTTCTTGCTCTCGATTTCTCAATGAAGGAAAATGAAACCTCTGAGAAATAGTTAATTGATTGCGTGATCTCCTGGAAGGAAAGAGTTCAAGTCCATCATACTATCATTGTAACAAAATGGCAATCCTTCCGGGATGGTTGCGACGGATATACCCGCCCCGTCACCATTCGTGGACTTGGTCATAAATGACACCATTGCCGCAGTTAAGTGAAAACCCTCCCATAAATGGAGTCTGGATTACGTTTCTTCCACAAATCATTGTTTCCCGGCTCGCCCCTATGGAACTTGAGATCATGAGAAGATTTTGATGAAACACTCGGCTCTAGGCCGTGGGGTATTTCATCCTAGTCTAGCTTCCAGAGGATAAATAAGAGAAAAGAATAATCATTCGCCCATAGTATGAAAAATGCAGAGAATACCTAAAGGTGAACTACATGTATTTTGTGTAGCAAAATTGTAGCACGGGAAACATGCTCACTTACCCAAACATTTGCCTCACGTGAAATCCGAAAATGACATTTAAATGAAGTAAAAAATGAATTTATTTCGTTACTGTCAGACTCGTAAGTATGGAGCTGTGAAGTGATAAGGGCGCTTTTTACATCAGGATTAATCATATTGATCGACAAAGACTGGATCACATGAACTATCTGCCCAGGATTTTCGGCTACGAGTGTACCAAAGATATATACTATTGTAAATTGGTTTTCAGAATTTTGAGATATCTTCAGCTATCTAAGGATGTCAACTGAAATGTTAAAATTTCTTGAATTAAACACCCACAGGCTCACGAAGGACAAATAAAGCAACAAAATGTCATGGATTAAGTAACCATTAGGCACAGGGTCCCTAAATAGCTCAATTTGGAATGAAGAAGTTGGAGCACTTCCACTCATTTTTCAGGTCTAATAAGGAAATAGGTGCTTCGCCCTCATCTCATACATAGCATATAAGGGCGTGCAGAAGGAATATTAACGGTAACGGTATTTTTTCGACAATTGAATGCAGATTATACGCTCTAGTCTGGGATTTGCAGGCTTCGACGGGTCTTGGGTCGGGAATTTCTTCACATGTAATGTGACATTATCACCGTATAATGAGAACATTCAACAAAATGGAAATTTATGCTAAATGAGACAAATGTCATATAATCAGGAACCATATCATCTTACTCTCAATGCACTTTAAGATAAACCTTTGTATTCAATATGGTGCATAGCCTGATGATGCGCAAATAAATTAGATCACTCGAACCATCTGTCCCGGATTTTCTGGTACGAATGTACGATACTTTGCAGCTATCGTAAATCCATTTTCAGTTTTTTGAGACAACTTCAGCAATCCCAGACTCTCTACTGAAGCATTGTAACTTATTGCATTAAACATTAACACAAGATTATCACGTAGTTCAAAAGAGTGATTTGATTTTCATCTAATTACAAAATTTGAATCGAGAATAAATTGTAACTAAATATAAGTAGACAAATTACGAGGACGATTCGAAAAGTATCTCGTATTTTGTCCATTACTGGACTTACCGCTATTAAATTTTTCCTGGCCAAGGAGCTACCAAGGAGAAAATTCTAAGGAAAACACATAGTAGCTACCAGACGCCGTCATTAACTTGGAGGACATTCCTGCCGGAATCATGCAATAATTGCCACTGAGGTGGCCTCTAATTTAGAACCCACATCCCAAGGATACACGTAGATATATAAATCTCGAAAGAAAAGACCCGTGAGACATAAAACGAAAAAATAGTAATTCAGTGAAATAGAGACATAAAGACAAACGAAATGTTTTCCTACTCTTGGGCATCTAAACAGGAGCAAATGGCCACGATTTGTACGAATAGAACTCCTTGTAGCGTCGATAAACCACCCACTCCAATCGCACGTGAAAAAAACGCGCTACTTTGCGCTCCATCAGCTTTTAGCAGTGAAAAAATATGGTCAATATGACAAAAATGTTTACGAAAAAAAGGTAACAAAAACTTTTTTTGAAATCAAATAGAAACAATTATTTCTGTCAAGTCCATTCTGTGGTCACCACTGGGGAGACCCATGTTTCCCCAGAAACTTGGGGAGGAGGAGACGAGAATCCCACTTCCGAATTTCTTTGATGATGACGCACTGCGACTGCTGTGAGAACTTCTTTGTACTGCCCGATACCATCCCCTCGCAGGGCGGCGGCTACACACAGCTTTGCCACCAAGGATGGAGGAAATACACGAAGGATACTCTGATGACTCGAGCACGGCAAAAACCCAGTCTTAAATTATGCCCTGCCGCCAAATGGCAGTTTACTGGGCTGAGGGAAGATTAACTTCACTTCAAAAACAGATTCTGTGCAAAATTTCCTGGATTAAATTTGGTCCCACTAACTTTCATCAATAAATAGGAAACCACTACCTATATTTACAGAGAATTATCAAGAGGCCGCTTTGCTGCTTTGAGAATAAAACTTATTTAATAACAATTTCACGGTCTAACATTTCTTTTGGTTATCAATATTTCGATTTATTATTGACAGAACAGTAAGGATCATAGTTTCATTTGTGACGTGTCCACGGTGGAATAAAGGTTATAATATTTAATATTATAAAACCGTAATAAAATGAAGCGTCCTTGCTTTTATAATTTCTAATATATTATGGAAAGCTAATTAAATATAACAAGAGAGCGATGATAAATGATCGGTGCGGAGACACACGCTACCCTGTGTCAATAGTCTACAGAGAATTTCGAATAAGAAAAAGGGCATGCCAATAATGACAATTTGACCCACTTATGTATATACTAAGGAAAATAGATAAACTTTTCAGAGAGTATAGTCGCCACCGCGGAAACTGTGAGATAAAATAAAAACAGGACAAAGAATGAGGATAGCTAAATTTGCGAACCACAGCTAACTCTTTTGCATGTCTCGTTATTCAAGCTCTACACCACTTGATTAAAAAATTTCAGCGTTAACATAAATGACGATTATTTGGGTAATTTCTTTTGTCGGGATAATATCATTCCAATGCAAAAATAAACGAATATTTCAATGGAAGGATATATGTATTACTTTTTGTCATCCTACAGGCGACATGGATCGACAACCAGTCAGTATGGAGTCAATAGGGAGTATCACTCAGCAATTTTATAAATTGCATTATCTAACCCTTCGCCTATCTCCGTCTCCAGAATACCTCTAATGGCAAGCCACCACTATCACTACATTTACCATCGTTAGTCTCGAAAGCCTTAATTAGTGCTTTTCCATGGAATCAAAAAACAAATATTCCGAATAAAAAATATGAAAAGCATACGCATCTATCGTATGCATATATGAATGTACTGTATACATTATAAGATCTGAAAAATAGTTACCATAGTTTACTATAATGCAAATTAATGTTGCGTGGCTTACTGGAGAATAAAAATACGACCATTATTATTTAATAAAGACAAGCATTTTGGACCTAAGAGACAGCATTATACATGAGTACGTGGGAGCCACCTAGTCTACGGATTCGATAGCCATTGAATGAATGGTTTTTCACTATCATTTTAGGTATGACCGTAAGTATATCCTACAGCACTGGAGGAAGTGATGGTGGGAGATTAGAAAGGAAGCTACAGAATACAGGGAGGATATGGATGAAAAAGATGCAAAATATAAGATGAGGGAAAGGTAAGAAAAATTCATCCAATCAATGATGACGAAGACAGTGGTAAGAAAGACGGTACGAAGGATGAGAGGGAGCGACGGGGGAGGGGGGTGGCTGGCAAAAAGAGCAAGCATAGACGCTAATCTCAGGCGAAGCTGTAGAGAGAGTCATCAAGTAGCTGTAAACATCTGGTTAGTCCTGATGGCGCATTCAAACTTTTTATAATGGTTTAAAAACATACGGATCAACAATGAAGCACGCTTCAACCCGTTGTTACCATTAGACGAGCACACTGTCGGCGAAGTCACGAAGAAACATGAATCTCCATAAGGAACAGCCGAGATGCAAAGTTCGATAGGCGTAAGGTCTTGATTTCGAATAATGCTCGAGTTCTTTTTTTCCGCCTTTCCCTCGCTTTAGTGTCCCCAACTCCCAACTAACCAAGAACAAAGATTCTGTTTTGAAGCATGCCAGTCCTCTAAACCCCTCCCCAGTTTCCGCAAGGTGGCCTCCAGGTTGGTGGTCTGGGCGCGAGCTTGTTAAGGAACACCACATTTTCTTACTCATCCGTTTCCTCCATAAAAAATACTACCTCTGACGCAGCACCTCTGTTATCAATGCTTGGGCGGCATTCATTCGGCCGAAGCATCTTTTATTTCCTTTCCATGATTCTCCGTGTTGCGCGGACCTTGACAAATTTCGCTCGCTTTACTCTAATGTTTGTAGACACGTAATCCGTAGACGGAGAGATAGCATATCCATTTTGCCCCACCTCGTCTATATTGGCCATTTGTTTCGCAATTATTCTCAGCTCTTCGTCTGCCGAACGACTTCCTCCCCACACCGGTACGTCCTGGAATTTCCTCAGGAAGGACTACATTTTAATCCGACGTGTCATACCACACAAGGATGACATGCCTCTTTGAAAGCTCGGAGATAAAGGCGGCGGAAGTACCTTTGTCAGCATTATAAAGGAACGAAAGTGTGCAAACTTTTCGAATGAAACTGAAGTGTTCTACACATCAGCTATGTGCTAAGCCCATTACGATGACATTGCATGAGTCGCGTACTCCAGATTTTTATAGTGGAAACAAAAAAAAGTCACCGTCGACTAATGATAAAACCAAAATTCAGTGCACGAAATCTAACTACTTCCAACCTTAAGCTCTGTGACAAATTGGCTTTAAGTAATTATTTACTACAAAATTATCCCCATTCAATTACTAATGCTTCATCATCCATAACTTAGGAATACTCAGTAGTAGTGCCAAAAGGTGAGAATATTTTATTCCAAACAAACGATGGAAATATAATAAAATACAAATTCTTCCCTACAGAAGAAATTAGGTAACTCCTGGCCTATAGCTTGCGGTGAAGATAAATACTAAATATAGATGCACGTATTTCACGAATAAAGAGTGGTATGGATTATCAAACATGTTGGGATGTAATTTCTAGAAGTTCACAATTAATGGCTTTCGAGAGAGAGAGAGAGAGAGAGAGAGAGATTAAATGTCTGGTAGATAGACTTTAATATCCGAATAGCATACTCAGTTGCACTTAAATTATTTTTCAAGATTAAGGTAGACGCAAGAGGAGGTGGGAATGGAAATCTTTGTGCGTACTTGATAGCGTGGCGTTCATTCTGCCTTCGCTGCATTCAGATCAAATGGTGCATTTTAGGTAAAGTTGAGGCAGTGAGTTAAATACGTACACTCAGTATTGAAAAACAATTATTTTTTTTATAAACAACAAATATCGCTCGAATTTTCCACAAACACTGATTAAGGACATCGACTGATTCACTACCTCAAAAACTCTTGGAACAAATAATACCTTTCATAAGGTGCAATGATTCATGCTCTATCAGGGATCCGTTTCTCAAAACTACCATCCAACTTACATGAACTTTTAGATCGCTCATACTGAATCTTCTGATGCTAACAAATCTCATTCAACGCTAAACCGCTTATTTGCATCACACAGGCTGTGATTTATAAAATGTCATCTTATATTACAAAATATTACCAGCAGGCTTGTCGAGTGGCTGATACCTTAAAGAAATGGGTCGCGCACCTTCCCCGACATGTACATATCCTGAGCAAGTGTATGTAGCAGGGATGATTCCACACTGAACTCGCACAATTAATATTACACATAACTTAAGACTGGACTAGCGAAAAAGAAAAATATTCCAAAGGATGGAAATAGCTCCGGGTACAGTCAGTCGTCAGTCGCTCATGTAAATAAACTACAGTATTTAAGTTTCAGCTAGTATTATTCTTGTGGGAGCTGCTTGTAGTGATTTCATATAAAAAACATGGTTTGTATAAAAAGTACCAGGAAAAGTTTCGGAAAAATAAATTTATTTCAGATATTGCTACAATGCCTCAAAATTCTTCTAAGTACGAATTCTTCTCGTACATTCCTTGAGCGTCGATACATATTTGCCCGCGGCTTGCCCACGACTCGAAGGCTCCCTGGTAGGCAGATTCCGAAAGGTTCTTAAGGGTACGCATGCAAGCTTATTTTACGGCACTTAGGGTCCAATGGTGGTATCCTTTGAGGGAGGATTTCGCTTTTGGGAGTAGGAAATAGTCTACTGGTGCCAAGTTGGAACTGTCCAAAAAGTTGGGTTCTTCTGCAAAGCATTGCAGGTCTTCGCAAGTAGACACTCGACTCTGCTTTTGGTTGCCTGTCAAGACCTTTGGGATGAATTTAGCAGAGATTTTTCGCGTTGCCAAATTTTGTGATAATGGTGTACATTGTCATCTTATCTTTACCAATATGATTTGCAATCATGCGCACACTTAACCAACGGTCTGAATACAGCACTTCATGCACACGTCAGGAAATTTTTTACGGACATTGAAATGACCCAGTTTTTTATTTTTTTAATGTTCTGCACAATAATATATTCTTACCAGAGACTAAGTTATATCAATCTGAATCTCGAGCTCTCAAACGGTTTTCGAGATATTTTGTTGAAATTTTACGCGCCTCGCAAAATATGTGATATTTTAAAATTTAATATCTCCTAAAGTAATTTTTTTTAAGGTAATCTACCGGTTAAGGTAGGTTTTTGGATAGACGTAATTACTAATTAAATAATTTGTGGCCCCTAGCAAAACACAACATCCTACTCTACATCAGGTCCCTCTTCAGCTCTGAGTACTTTCTTCCTCCCTTCATCGCGTCCAACATCCCTATCCTGTTCCTTCCCTTTCCTCGTTTGCCTAACATTCTCCCCTCAATTACAGTCTTCAACATCCCGCTGCCGGTCAATACCCCCTTCAGCCACTTTTCCTGCCTCCATTGGATTGCTTCCAACAAACCCCTCTCTTCGCCCACCATACCAAGCACTTCCTCGTTTGTTTTCTTCTCTGTCCATTTCACCTTCTCCATTCTTCTCCACACCCACATTTCAAAAGCCTCCAGTCTACGTCTATCCTCCTGCTTCAATGACCACGAATTATCCTAGGGAAATATAATTTTTTTTGAAGCAATGAAATGTTGTTTATTATGCATATAATCTTTGGCTGATTTTTTCTGAAAGCATATTAAATGTTACTGTTTATTTTTTGCTTTCATTTTTTGTCTTTGCCTACTCTCACATGAGAAGGAAAAATAGCACATTTACGACAAATTATATTAAGTCGCCAAATAATGGTATCTTAGAGGATAGCGGCCTGAGAACGAAGCGAGCGACATGCGCCCGACCAGAGGGGCTCTAAGAGGACGTGGAATCACATTCCTTCATCGGAAATCGCAATCCCGAAGGTCGAATTGTCAAAAAAGAAAATATACCAACCTAAAAGAGTGAAGTAAATGTTAATAAAATTGCATTCGAAGAAACTGTCCTGAAACTGCATTCGAAGAAACTGTAAATCAACTATTTTTATGTCACCTTCCTTTTCTTTCAGAAAATCGCCAGATAGCAACTCCCAGCAACAATACCTACATCGATAACCTGATAATAATTCCGCTTCGTCAAATGCATGGTATCAAGTATTGGTAGTACCATGATCAAAGGTTAATTTTCTATGTGAAAAGGAATAAGTAACTGATCATTTCTATGGCAACAGTCAACAGTGAAATTGTAATAAAAATATTTTAACATACAGGATCACAGTTTATGTGATTCACTGAAATCGCGATCGCCAACGAAGAAATACGAGCGAGCATTCACCTCTTGTTCCACTGGTCGGGAGCGCATTTCTCGCTTATTTTCCCATGCCGCTATCCTAGTAGATACTATTCTTTTGACCGTGGAATATAATTTATCGCGAATGGAGACAACGTGGAAACAGACGGGAGAAGAGATTTGTTGTAAATGGTATATTTTTCCTTCTGGCTTGAGGGCGAAAAAAAGGATTAACCATAACATTTAATATGGTATTTTTTTCGAATAATAATCAAAGTTTTATACTTTATTAACTACTTCGTACAGCGCTTGCGATTCCTTGCATTCTGTAAGATTTTTAATATAAGGTAATAAATTTTAAAATATCACGTGTTTTGCTAGCCACGTCGAACCGAAGTTTGAACCGAAACATCTCGAAAACTGTTGGAGGTATCGGAGCACGAACTGATAGCTCTCAGTTTTTCGTTAAAATATATAGATTAGCACAAAATTTAGAAAAACTCAAAAATGTTTAGGTGAATTCTTGTCAGATTTGACACTAAATACCCAATGGCATAATGGTTACGAACTATTAGTTCACCTATTATGAAGTATCCTCTGGACGACTAATGTGACTGCTATTTTGGCCCCTTATCATATTCAGAAAAGAGAGAATTATAAGCCTGTCGTTATTCGATTCCTCTCACTTATCTTATGTCACGATGTCACTCACATATTATGTGGACTGGTAATACATTTTTTGTTTCATCACCATTGAGGCCTGATCCTAGTTTACGCAACATATTTAGTCTATAATTTAGCCTTTCGTCTGCGAGTAATTCCCAACCAAGTTCTTCTAACAATCTAGTAACTAGCTACAAAGTCGAATCCAATTACAATCGTTTTACAAATCTAGCTTCTCCCCGCTGCACACGATCTAATTATGAAGTCAAACCTACCCCATTAGGATCCCATATACTGATAGAATATTGTAAAGGATGGCAAGTGAAAGAAAACATTGATCTTTCACAGTATCACTATTAAAATAATCTATATTTTGTTAGTTAGCCGGTAAAATTACCGCATCGTTTTTTGCAAAGGGGACCAGGACATTTGACTAAAATATTCATAGATTCCACGATAGCAATTCCCCGTTAGAGCGCGGGGAAGCACTACCGTTTCCCTAAAATGCATAGCCACTCATTTTTCTAATGCTGGTTACTTGTGGTTATGGCCTGGTGTTCCAGTGGGTAGAGTGCTGGGCTACTGAATGGAGAACTCGGGTTCGAGTCCCGGGGACACCTACGGGTACCCTTAACTTCACTTCAGAATGGTGATTATTCGGATACCAAATTTTCTTGTGAAACCATAAGCGGTACAGGCAGAGGAACCATGTGCCGGCTATGGTTTCACGCCCCCCCCCCCCCACTACCCTGAGGCGCGAATTTCACACGACGTTTGGCTTAGTAATGGGTGAACTCTACCATCACCAATCAAACCGACCTTGGGGTAGATAACTGTGGTTTGGCTTTTTCTAATAGTGGATTATTGCTTTAGTCATAGATTGTATTTAGGTCTCTTGCCGATATAACTTAACCTTTGAGACAGAAAAAATAGCACATCATCAAAAAATCATATCTTACTCTCAATCGTGCTCTAGATATTATGAATGTAAAGAAGAATTAAGAGAGGAACGATGACACTTCCATAGGGAGTACCCGATGTGGCTTGACATGCATTAGAACTAACGCTATATATAACTAAACTTTGTAAGCGATTACTCAATAATTGTGTATTCCATTATTTAATGGTATATTATTTATCCATTACGTTTCTAACTCGGCCAGCAAATAAATATGTAACACTTTCTCGTCCAGAAGTCCATTAATGCCGCGCTAATACGAGTCTTTATTTTCACCGGAAACTAAAATATTAAGAACGAAATCCTACTTGGGTCTCGTATGGTCTACCATTCCGGAAAACATATCAATTTTTCACCTATAAATCGTTACTATCAATTTTTTTAAATAATCTACCGGTTAGGGTAGATTTTGGATGACACAACTACCAAATAACTATCTCCTAACAAAATTCAATACAGCATCCTACTCTACAAGTCCCTCTTCATCTCTGTGTACTTCCTTCCTCCCTTCATCCCGTCCAACACCCGTATCCTATTCCAGCCCTTCCCTCGTTTGCCTACCATTCTCCCCTCTATTACAGTCTTCAACATCCTATTGCCGACAAAATGCTTTTCATCCATTTTTCCTGCCTCCTTATGATTTCCCCCTCCCCTCTGCTAGCTCACCATACTCAGCACTTCCTCATTTGTTTTCCTTTCGGTCCATTTCATCTTCATAATCCTTCTCCACACCCACATTTCAAAAACCACCAAACTACGCCCGTCATCCTTGCAAAGTTAGCACCTGAAGAAAGAGAAAAATATCACGAAGGGAGCTCCGCGGGGTTCAATCCTTGGGCCGTTACTGTGGAATACCATGATGAATGGGTACTTCCGTACAACCCTTCCCAAAGGATGTAGTCGCCTTCGCGGATGACGTCGTAATAACAATCAGAGCGAACACGAGGAAGGAAATTGAATACAAAGCTAAAGAGGGCATGGATAAGTTAACCACCTGGAGTTCTTCAGTTAAATTAAAAATCTCGACAGGAAAGACGGTGGGAAGAACCTGTTGTTTTGGGAAGAATTGTGTTTTCGGAAGAACATTCAAAGGAATCCTACCATAAAACTGTGCGGGAAAAATGTCAAGAAAGTTTCTCATTTTAAATACCTTGGAACCGTTTTTGATGACAAATTGACCTTTCAAACACACGTGAACTACATTGTTGCCAAGGTAAAAACAATATTTCAAACCCTCAGAGGATATTGTAAAATTCACTACTCCAGTAATAATAAAAGTCTAAATATCCTCTATGACTCAGTGGCACTACCAATCCTATCTTACGGATGCGAAATTTGGGGGGACAAACTAACTTTGAACAGGATAGACCGTAAATTGAACGAGGCTTAAAGATGCTGTTTACCCGGGACAGCATTAGGGCATAGAACCGTTAGCAATCATGCCCTTACTGTTATAACTAGGGTCACACCAACAACCCTAGCAATCATGGGGCGAAAAGCTATTTCAGATCTAAAGAGAAAAGGGGTAACTAACCTACTAGGCGAGCCAATTTAACAATACCGATTAAACATAGTCCAGAGACAAATTAGAACCCTGATCTTAAACGAATGGCAAAAAAGATGGAATGCAGGGACAACAGGAAGGCTAAACCACCAATTCTTCCCTGACATTAAGGCACGACTTGAACTAAAATTTTAAATGATCCAAAAGTTAACGGAACTCTTAACAGGACATGGGAACTTACGGGCCTATCTTGAACGCATGGGCAAAACCAACGACGGGGTATGCAGTTGCAGAACGGGCGAAGATACGGTCGAACAGCGCATTCTTCATTGACAAATATACGCAGAAAACCAGAGACAGCTGGAGGAAATAAATAGAGGCTCAATAACATTCCTGAAAGGCATTGGAAAACTACTGCCGACAAATTCATAAACAATTGAAGAATTCCTGAAAGAAAACATCCAGGTCAGTGACGAAGACAACCTGGGAGTTAGAAGAAGAAAAGCCTATGCAAACTATTTATGAATCAAGATAAAGTGACATTGAATTATATTGTATTATAAACAATTAATGTGTTATTAAGGATATACATATAATATGTATGTATGTATGTATAATAATTATGTAATATGTATGTGTATGTTAATTATGTATTAATATGCAAGTTTGGGGGCACCTCAAAACTATGTAGATGAGTGATAAAAAATAAATTCAAAGGGATCAAATCGAGGCGAGGGGGAAGCGTACTAATCTCCTGCTACCCTTCACATCAATAGTCTCTCCCTTTTTTGGTCATCCTGCTTCAATGACCACGTTTCTGTACATAGCTAAGGCCCATATCAAAGTTTTTACGAGTCTTTTCTTAATATCTTTACTCAACGTCCCTGTCATCAACTCCCTCCTCCTTGTGAAAGCTTCTTAGCCTAGCGCAATTCTTCTCCTTACGTCCCTACTACTTTGACCGTGTTGGTCCAAAAAACTTCCGAATTGCGTTAACTGTTCTACATGCTCTATTTTTTGCCCTACTATTTTAACGTTAAGCTTAGCCTTTGTCTTTCTGGAAAATCGCATAACCTTCGTTTTAATAATATTGATTCTCATACCATACCTGTCGCACTGAATTTCCAATTCACTCAGCAATGCTTGCAACCCCTTGGTTGACTGGCTTAACTTTTAACTGACTCATCCGCTAGTATGTATTTCAATGCAACAATTTCAGAGTGTAAAAATCATTCGCCTTGACCGAGATCCCAGTCAAGGCGGATGATTTTCACACTCTGAAATTGTTGCATTATTAACATCGACATTAAAATGCATAAAAGTAATCTATAACACAGTAATCGGTATGATAAATACTTAAAAACAATTGCTTTCGCCGCAATGTGATTTTTCCCGATCAGGCACAATACAAATGGCTAGAGAATGTACATACGACATGTGAAACAAGAGAAATTCATTCCATTAAGGCTAATGATATTTGAACACTACTAAAATTGTCTGCATTGGCTCTCTTCCTACGCTGAAACTTTATGGAAAAAATTAGCATCCTCCCACAATTAACTAATGATTAGCATCCTGAAATCCTCTGCCATACGGCAGCATTGGAAGCTCGCTCCGTACCTGTAGACCTGAATCATGAATCGCAACGTTGCAATTTATCGACTTTTCCTTGTACCTACTATCTCACTGAGTTCATGTCAGTACAAGTATTAAAGATTATGCACGAAGCAACTGGAAATGAAAGTGGAATGAGCAAGTGTTCAGAAAAAATAGGTTACCGTTGGCGGGGTTGGCTTGACTTTCAACTTTAGGTGAGGCGACCGCATTTGCAGTAATGTTATATTATCAGCTTCTCCGTGAAACCGCAGACTATCAAGGGATCTCAGCCATGAAATCACTATTTTATCGTCATTTGGACGGATAATCATCCATAAAACTCGGACGCAGCGAAACAATATGACGTTACCTACTCTGCAAAGGTGTAATTTTTAAGATATAACATATTTTTATAGAAATAGCGACAATTTTGCTCTTTTCATTCACATTCTGTATGCTATGAAAAGCATGAAACGGCCCTGTTCCATTGTTTTCAAAAATTTAATCCTAAGGCTTTGGCCTATCCACTCAGCGGTTTGAAGGAAATATGTACGATATGAATGGGTATAAATCTTATCAGGGCAGCAAAGCGCAGGTCACCGTGCCACCAGACCTAACAATGTTTGGACCAACGTGGGCAATGTTTATCAAGGCTCCCGAAAAAACTGAAACCATTAACATTCAGTTGGAAACAATAATTGCAATATTTTAATGTTGAAATATATCATATAAATCTATTGGAAATGGATAAATCGTTCAAAGTAGTCGTATGAAACGATCAAATGATTGAAGATATTCAGAACCTGTTTGCTTTAAAAAACGATACCTTCAATTCAACTGTCATTAATCTTGATTACTTCGGTCCATCAATTCGGTATCTGGACCAATTATCATATATTATACCATAAATATTCATAGATTTTCCGATATATTTTTCTTAGCATGCATAAAGTTTAATGATACTATTTTTTAAGAAGTCGGCATGTGGATATAAAATGTCCATCAAACGAAATTAATAGGGCAACTTCATTTGTATTTCATTTTGCTCGATATAATAGAGATCTTTGGAATGAGAACAGTTTTAACGGAGTCGACTCTTCTCTTTTATTTGCCCGTGTATTTTATTGATAAAACTCTAGAGAATATAATTTTGCGTGTGAATCCGGACGTTTCAGCTAGTAAGATATTTCCTAACAACTCCCTTATCTCTTCCTATTTTTATATCCTGGAAACTACGTTGTGTTCAGATCCATCCGTAGTAAAAATCCGACTTTCACCCTGACAGAATGAGATAGCTATGGCATACACTGTATATCATAGGTCACGAGCGTACGCAAAACTATCATACGAAATATGTGATAGCGGTTGAAGAGCTTCAGGGGTAATGGCATAGTGGCGTGCGACATTCCACCCGCACGCGATTTTTAGACATGTCCGATTTACATCCGAACGGATAAACTTTTCGGAGATAATTTAATTTTACTTATTCCAAATGCTAACATGCTCACAATGCTGTCATTTTTAAATGCCCATGCCCATTGGCGGGGATTTGGGGGCAACCCCCATGTAAATGAAATATGGGGAGGTATAAACTATCTTCAACGCGCTAACAGAAGCAACTTGCCGCATGGGCATTCAAGTTGCTTGAAAAGTAGAGATATCAAAGCTTACCTCGTAAAATGAAGACTTTGAGTAACCGATGAATCGTGGTTACACAGTGGGCTTGTAAGGATTTGCTCCGTTAATTTCTCTTTCTCACTTGTACGTAACTTGCTTATAGCATTCCATCTCTTGCTACGGTGGTGATGTTTTCTTGAAGAAGATAACCAACGCTGTAACTACGGTTACAAGAAACACTGCCAAGAAATGTAATATTCGAATACACAGCAAGAAAGATAATTATGACTTAGTTTTCAAACGAGTTGAAAACCATTTACGATCAAATATCAATTCACCTTAGTATAAAAATTCTCAAGATAAAGCAAGTTACCGATCCAATCAATGCATTGCACTGAAAATAAAATTTTACTTTTCTGGTTAGAGACGAGAAAATATACTTGTATTTGATATTCTATTCGTTTAACATAGCATTTTAATTATTCAATTATGATAATTTTTTGTTAGATTTCCGACATTACTCCTTGGCAACGCGCTTTTGGTGCACCATGGTTTCCTTAATGTAAACAATATTTGTATGTATTTGCCACGCTAAAAATTTCAAAATGTATTGACATCCGTATTTATGGTAAATTCAGCAGAGGCGTCATGGCTTAAATTTTCGATCCCTCGATTTAAAAATTCGAATAATGTTATCGAAATTAGAAGGCACGTATTTTAAATTTCCGGTATTTCAGCAACAAGTAAGTAAGGTTGATTAGAGAATGCTTTAGAAAGAGAGGTTTTACGAGATTGTTGTTCCTTCTGAAACAGGGTAGATTACATTACACCAAATGGCATTGAAGGTTCTTATAGATCAACACTAAATCTTAGGTGTAGAAGATTCAGTGATTTATGATAATGCAGACCTGCTTTCACTTACAACTAAAATATTAATTCATGCTTAATATTATATCTAAAACTATAAAATAGAAGCTTTTACCAAAAAATTGCAGTGGTCCTAAGATTTTCATTAGTGATCATAGAATCCCTATTTCAGGGGCTATTTGCTGAAAGTATGAATTATGCTTATATTACAGATGCATTTATGTTGTAATATTTGCCAGGATGGTATGAATAATCAAATGAAATTAACAATTAAAAGCATTCTATACCTTGATATCCATTTATGTCTTTTTTAGTGATGCAGAAGATCCTATGTCTAATATTAATTTCCTTAATTGGAGTTCATGCATCAGAAAACGCTAGTTACACAGTTGAAACTAATACCAGTAAGTACTAACTGCTTATGCACTTTAAAACCTCACAACCACTGTGTTATACTGAAATATTTTAATAAAAATATTACATCATACCTTAATATATCTTGTACTACCTACACCAAACAGTGATTAGCCTTCTTGCAAAGATCGGCAAAGAATGTAATTTGATTATTTATTCATAAAATGGAATAAAAAAAAATATTCAACCATGGAAATTTGATTGATTCATTTAATTTCAAAACAAGTATGCCACTTGGTACAAAGAATGCCATTTTTGAGATAAAATATACACATTCCTAAACTTCATAAATTTTACCTTCATTAAACCTGTTGCAATTTGGTTGCCTCTGTAAGACATTTAAATGTTAATACCTGAAATATTAACCAATTTTTCAGCATATGATCCATGTTGCGCTTTCCCATGCCATAATGGAGGCATTTGCTCCCAGAAAACATTACACAGCTATGAATGTGACTGTACCGATCTTGGATATCATGGATCAGACTGCCGCAGACGTAAGCACCTACTAAAAAAATGTTCCACATTTGCCCTTAAATATTTAAGAAAAAGCAGATGTTAATATCTCAGCATTAAAATTATGATTAAATTAAAATAGAGCAATGGCAAAATAGGTTGGTGTAATATTTTAAATCAATAAATATAAAAATAAAAATTAATAGTCTCATAGTTTATAATAGTTTTTCACTACTGCCACTATTTCAGAAAGACATAGTCAACTTGAAGCTAGGATGAATGTTATATATTCCTGAGTTCAGGAGGAGAATATAAATAATTACTCTCTTATTTTAGGGGTCCTGTTGACACCTGAAAATGCCATAATATTACC
Organism: Hetaerina americana; assembly: GCF_022747635.1. Lineage (NCBI taxonomy): Eukaryota > Metazoa > Arthropoda > Insecta > Odonata > Calopterygidae > Hetaerina > Hetaerina americana. Next base: position 72,796,969 of record NW_027286069.1, on the reverse strand, counting down.
GTACAGTTCTACTCTATTATACCCTTTGCATTTTAGTTAATGCATGTTTCCCAGCAGGAATACACACAATTATGTCCTCAATATTTTCATTAAGAAATCTCTATGTTTATGAAACAGAATGATTAAACATTGAACAAGAGAAGCATAGCAATATGCCAAATTAACTGTTTATTAATTAGATAAGGAAATGACATTTGGCTTGAAATGTGAGCCATTAGTTTTGCATGTGCTGATGTAGCTATTTTCTTAAATTGTTAGTGGCTCATTGCCTGGGCCTTCAATATAAGATCAAATGGCTCAAATGAATCACATATGAGGCACAGTATAAACAAAATGGGCAAGGACTATGAAATGACGTTCCATAATATGACAGATGGGACTTAAGTTTTCCAAGCAATTGATGAAAGCTAAATGGGATGAATCTAGGGTCAGAAAATAGTCAAGGGGGGAGCTCAAAAGATACACTATCAAGAGTTTTGGGGATAAGGCAAAATGGAAAAAAAAGATGAGCAGGCAGTGAACACACGTGCAAGCACTTGGTTGCAGACCTAGCAAGAGATTTTTTGAGGTTTCCTCTTGGTAATGAGAAGGAACAATCCACCAATGCAACAAAACGATGACACAGATTAACATTGGCAGTTAATCATCTTTTATAATTTTACTGTTTTATTACTACAAACCTCGACTTTATAACCTTGAAACAATATGAATTACAGCAGCATGAAATTTGGAAGTGTTTTTGTGGTGCCACTTAATATTGTCCCTTATCAAGAAACCAACTGTATCTCGCCAAATTTGGTAGGGACTTATGGAAAATCATTAAGTAATATTACTGAATTTAAATGAGTGAAAAACTAAAATGAAAAAAAAGGATAATCAAGATAATTGTTTCCGGTTTATAATGAATATTTAATTTTATGCTTGCTCATCTAGCTTTTATAAAGTGTCAATATCTAGTCCTGCCTGTTTTTTTATATATGTTTTGTTTTCTTTGCCATTAGTCAGATTATGCTTAAGAAACTCGAGTGTAGATGCTGATGTAGGTTTTAGATCCAAAACTAATCTGGAATAATCTAACATCAAGTTTGTATTCCAGCATATTTTTCAACTAAGTGGGATGAATTTTGGGCACTCTCACCCGGATATAAAGATAATATCCTTTGCGGAGAAAATTTTCTCTGGGCTATCATAAATCATATAAACTCCCTTCATGGGAAAGTGCTGAAAAAATTTTATGCAGGTAAATATACCCAAACAGCGTAGCACTATTATATTAACAATAATGATAAAATCTTAATAAAATTATTTACTGAATTTTAAAGCACAGGAAAAGAAATAATAACTACAAAAGTATGCTATCCTTTTAATTTTTATTCCACAGCTGAAGGACACCAGAAATGCTACTTTATTCTAGTTGTATTTAAATTCTCCTCATAACTTTTTTAAATAACTATTAAGACTTTCAGTAGTTACTTTTTTTGAAAAAAGAGGTTATGTATTACTCATAGTAAATGCTCAAAATTATATATCATTAAATAATTCCAAAAATTCTAATGAAATATTTACAGTTGGTTTTGACTCAATTGACAACCCATTGCGATATAATGTTAAGTATGACTACCCAACATATGAATCTCACTTTGAAAGTAATCCTATTGGGCGAATACTACCTCAAGTTCCAGTCAACTGCCCAACACCAATGGGCGTGTTAGGTAAGCTGAATCATAGTCTACCATGGGATTAGACCCAGGCCCACCTTGTAAGTATTCACTTGTTTATTGAATGGTTAAAAATTACTATTCCATCACAAACAGATATTTCACTGTAATTTACAAGCATTCGCATCAATGCAACCTGCTGGCATATTACACGATAGATAGATAATATTATTCATCAGAGCTTTTTTCCCCTCATTACTTTGCTGATTACAATTGATTCTCTCTCCCTCCAGAAGTTGTGGTTAAAAATGCTCGACATAAAATTCTAAGAAATAAACTACATGACAGGCAAATCATGGCCAATTTTATGTAATTCAAGACCCGATATATCTTATATTTTACTATGGTAAAATAAGAAGATGAAATAATAAATAAATAAACCGACTTGAAGTAGGACAAGTACGTTCTCATGGCCTCCCTTATGAATTGGGCAGGGAATACGTGGGAAGGAAAAGAGCAAGAAGAGTAAAGGAAAAGGTCAAATGATAGAAAGAGGAATCTAATTAATGAAAATGAAGACTTTGGCCCGGTAGATGATTTGTGAGGAGGAGGTGCAATATTTTGCACTCTCTGAATTGCATATACCCATACCCACAGAAGACAGAGTAGATGGTAGGGGGAAAATGGGATATGATCTTTAGCCATATCCATATGGTATGACTGAGCAGTTTCTGAGCAGAACTAACTAAGAAGAAGAACATAACACAATATAAGTCATTTCTGACTGCAAATGGTGATTTACTGATTATTTCTGCCTAAATGAGTGGCAGAATGTTCACCACATTGGGCAAGATTACTCGACAGATCATATAAAGTGAAATTTGAAATGCATTGATGGAAATGATAAAACAAAATGTTAGATTTTGAATTTCACCAAGCATTTCACTGTCAATTACAAGCATTCACATAATTCAACATAGAGCCTGAGGCAAATTAGACAAAAACTGATGAATATAACACTGTGAAAGATTCATGATGTGTCAATTGGGTACTGAGTCTAAAGAAAAACGTAAAATGATTAATAAAATGGAAACATTGGTTAAATTTTCAAAGCATCAAATCCTATTAGTACAATGAAGATAAGGAGTGCCAAAATTTTCCACTTCTCATCCTAAAAAACCACGGTCGTTAACCTAAAGGTTGATTTAATATGTGAGAGGATGACAGAAACAGTGAAAAACTCTTGTGATTTTCCATGGAAAGATTCCACCACATCATACTCTACTATACACATCTCTATTATACAGGTGATAGGATAGTAGACCTCATATTAAACCCAAAGACATTTGATATCCACGCATACGATTAAGAGGACCAGTCACTTTATGTGCATCATTGGCAGTTTCCTAGGTTGGTACCAATAAAATCACTCATCTTGAGCAAAGCTGAGGGTGACAAAGTGTCACCCAGATTGGAATCAAGGCCCTGCAAACAGAAGGCCAGTGCTCCATACACTGGATTTAAAGAAATTAAAAATTAGAGCATAATTAAAAAGAAAAATTGAAAGACATTAGGTTTCTAAAGATTGGCATGCTTATGAAAGTAATGTTATTGTGTGCCAATCCAATGGTTGGTTTGGTAGGTAAGGGTGGAGCCCACCTAATAATAGGCCCAATGGCATGTGAAATAAATACATCAGAACAGGAGGCAGTTCCTTTCCTTCTGTTGCTCATGTTTTCCAGTAAGATCTGGAACCTGAAAAATTACCAAGCTTGGGTAATGCTAAGGGTACCCAGTGGCATTTACTGAAATCCAGCTTGGGCCTTCTGGTCAGTGGCTCTGGATCTACCCACTGGACTATAAATCCCCAGCAAGTGATGGAGAGCACAAAAATAACATTCACAAAATAGAAGAATGGAGAACATATAAGGATTCTAAAGTGGAAAAAAAATGTCAGGGCTTAAACAATACATTATCCTCTTCCCAGCTAGATGCCATCAAAGAATTTCAAATACACCAGAAATTTCACTGACCAACATCACAACTTACCGATACTAAATCTACATAATTCAATTTGTAAGCAATTCATATGAATGACTTTTAGGTAAATTACCTTAATTCTGATATATTAAAAATGAATAACATGCATGCCACTATTAAGTTGGTACAATATGCAGTTGCTACATCACCTGTTTTACTCCTCCATATGAAATATATCACTTCTGCCTGCATGTTATATTTGGCAATTGTGTATTTTGGATGGCTGATTTCACAATTTTAATAATACTCCAAGAGCTGACAGTATCAAATGGTAATTCTTTGCATAAATAAACTATTATGATGAATTATACCAAAATTATAAAAATAAGTTATTCTGAACAGTGCTGATATTGTAAAAAACTGTTGATTGTTCATCTTTAGTTAGCTTTTCATAATAAATATGCAACTAAAGTACAGATAAGTTATATTTTTTAAATTTTATTTCGAACTTTGAATCTACAGGGCCAAAACTTCTTCCTGATGAATCTGAAGTTTTTGAAAAAATATTCCGAAGAAAAAGATTTAAGCCTGATCCATCAGGATCTAATTTATTCTTTGTAATGTTCACTGAGCATCTGAGTTACATGCTCTTCAAGGAAGAAAAACCTGATGATTACAGTTTTTCAAAGTTACCAGGAGGGGTAAGAGAAATTTTACAGGCATTATAAAATTTGCATCTACCAAATAAAGTCAAACCAGAAATATGTACAAAACGTGACGACCTATGTTTTAAAACAATGCCTTTAAAATTTATATTTATCATTAAGGGCAGTAAGTAATCTGTGCTATATAGGATATATTAAGCCAATTAAAAGTCCAAAGGATACTGCAGTGAACAAAACTCATCAATGAAACACGAACATGAACTTTTGCCTAGTGTTACGGCGCTCTCCCATCCAACCAAAATACATCTTCCAATGTAATCAAATACTTGGATTCCCCCTAATTTTCCCTGCAATATTTTTCCTTTTACAACTATTCTTGAAATTTCACTTATACTTTCATGCATGCCCAGAAACAATTTGCAATAATACATCATTGAAACAGAGACTGCGATAGTCTTGACAACAGAATATTTTACTTTTTAAGATTCCATATAAGACAGTAGTTTTGATAAATGGGATGGGTTCCATAATGGGGCAAGAAATAGGAAAACAGGAATGGGGCCAGCCAGGGAAAGGAGGGGTTTAATCAGGTAGTCAAAAATAGCTGGGAGGGCATTGAGAGGAGGATAATTTCTTCAAATGAAGGAGTCCTAGTGATGTCAGGAGGTTTTGATTAGGAAGGTAATCAAGCAAAATACACTCTGTGTAATTGTAGAGAAGGCAGTAATCTGGATGAAATCAAGTGGAAAGTGGAATTCATACTTAAAAAATTTCATTTGTAACCTTTGTAGATTCATCTTGGGCATATTCAGCTACAAGGTATGAAATCTCACAAATATATACCCTACAGAAAAGAGCATTCCAACGATCACATATGTAGACCTATAGACACATAGACCTATTTTTCCTTAATTTTGAAAGACAAGCCCTTGTGTTAGGCAATGCTCGGCAAACAAGGAAAGGGCAAGAATAGGAATGGAATGTTGAACGGGATGAAGGGAGGAAGGAAGTGTACAGAGATAAAAAGAGGCCTGTGGTAGAGTAGGATATTAGGTTGTGTTTTGTTAGGAGGAACAAATATTTATTTGGTGGTTGTGTCCATCCAAAACCTACCTTAAGCAGTACATTACCTAATACATGTATATTAGGTGAATTAACCTAACACAAATGAAATATCAGAGTTAAAGAAGAATAGATACATACATCATAGTCATTAGTGCAGTTTTTGATATTTTCGAAGATGAATTCTGGGGAGTCTATCAGCTGAGGAGCTGATGGACTCCCCAGCTTTTGTGAGACTTTCGTGTGTTATACATATACCTCTAAAGCTGCACTTACAGCCATTTATTTCACATTAACTCATGATTAAATATTTTATTTCATCAAGTGCAAAGCTTGTTTCTAAATAGAAATCCATCATTTAGTTTGACAGTGATCACATCTATGGTATAAATGAAGCCATCCGTAAAGAACTGCGCACCATGAAAGGGGGTAAATTAAAAACATCAACCATAAACGGGGAGATTTTTCCACCAATTCTGTTACAAGATATCATACCTGAAAAACCACCACAACCACCACCCTCCTATCCCAAAAAAGGAGCTCCTCCAATGGAAGCACCAACACCACCAGATGAAGACAATCTTGAAGAGGAAGAAGAAGACATGTGTCAAATCGATCTAAGTGTTGCAGATGAGAAGGTTGGAACAGAAAAAGTTGAAGTAAGATATCTCATATATTCATAATCCAAAACATGTATTTTCAAATTGCATATGGAAATGAGGTCTATTTATGCCTCATTGGAGTTATAATTTGTTTATTTTAATGACAAAGCCAAAATATGGATTCTTCATAAGGTACCTGAACATGCATACAATATAACCTACTGGGTCATTCATAAAGGAACTGATTACCGAACCTAGTGGAATAGCATTTTAGGAAGGATAAGACGTCTCTCATATCTTAAATAGAGAAAAATAATAAATGCTCTATTAATATGTTTTATGTATAAAAGAAAGTTTTACTGCATCATCAAAAATAAGTTGAGCTCTTTATTTACTTTTGGTAAATGATAGTAACTAGCATGCATAAAAAATACTTTAACTTTAAATACATCTTAAATAAAGGAAAATGAAGCATTGAAAATTAATCTTTCAATAAGCTGCCAAAATATGCTTCACTCTGTAAACTAGCTATTTCATGTTTTTATGGCAGTAAAATTATTTCAATGCATACAAGTTATGTTCACTGGAAGAACATCAAAGTCATAATTAGATGCCACGAAAGAAATTTCCAACTATGACTATTTGGTGTCAAATACAAAGTCTCTGCTTTTTTTCCCAAAGAGGGCATCTGACTTCCGTGTAGAAGCCATTAAAGTGACTACGGCTTACTCTACCAAAGAGATCAACAGGAAACCACCTCAGTTTATGCTAGCCATAGACTGCGGCAGTAATTTCCTTCTTGGGAGCTACCATGGCTCCTCAATTATTTATCCCATGCAATAATGATTACATGAAATGTGAGCCTTGGCAGCTATGAAACCCAGCCCCCTGGGATGGGTGTCAAGCTCACCAGCATGAGTGGCAATACCTCTTGGTACTTCGACACACAAAATCCTTGCACAATCAAATTGGTTACAGAGGAAGAAAAGGACCACAAATTGTTAGAATAGGAGTGTTAGAATGATGTTGAGGACAGTGATGTAAGAAAACATTGAGCAGGCAATGGAGAGAGGAAATATGAATATGTTAAGGCTGTGTAAGGTGACATGGAAAGATAGTGGGAATCACTAGGGTAATAGTTATATGTAGATCATATAGTGGAGAGGATAAGAGCTAGCGAGGGGTGACAATATTGAACAAAAAGATAGGAAGAAGCATAGTAAACACAGAGACGGTGAGTTACAGAATATCATCAGTTGGCAGTACCAAAGAACTTATTTCTTATTCAGGTTTACATATCAACAGGTAGTGATAGGAAGAAGTAGATAATGCAAACAATCAACTTCAGAAATGATTACAAACATTTCATAGTGACGAAGGATTGGAACACAGTGGCAGGTGAAGGAAGAAATGTGAGTAATGTGGTGGAGCGTTAAACAAATTTAGGTACATCATTATATATACACACCACTCTCTGAGAGCCAACGAGGATTTAGATCATAATTCAGTACTAATGAAGAGTAAAATCAGTTTTAATAAGATAAAAAGTAAAGACTTGTGGATTGAAGAGAAATGTCCAATCTTTAAATCTGGAACAAAGGAAGGAATACCACTAGGCCATTGATAAAATTATATATATAATAATAATAAATTATATACATAATAATGATAAATTATCATTCCCAAGATTAAAAAAGATGGGCACTACACAGAATATGAGTCCTGGCAACTACAGGACTTGGCTCAATCGGCCTTGTGTTGTGCTTGGCAACTGGGGAGGTAAGGCTTCCATGGTCGTCATCCAGCAAAACCCTCACAAGGGAAAACCAACAGCAGCGGGACAGAAGATGCAGGAGAAGAACAATTTAGTTAGTTTAGTCACTTAGAATGTTAGGACAATGATGAGGACAGGGAAAGTAGAGAATATTAAGCAAGAGATGGAAAGGGGAAATATAGATATTTTAGGTATATACGAGGTGAGATGGAAGGATAGCGGGGATTACTGGAGTGATAATTATAGAATAAGGGGTGGCCATAATGTTAAAAAAAGAGGTAGGAAGAAGTGTAGTTTACATAGAACAAGCAACGGATAGAATATTATTCATAGAGAGAGCAGAACCGACGAACTTGGCCATTGTTCAGGTATACATGTCACTGAGCAACCATACAGAGGAATAGGTCAATAGGATATACAATCAGTTAGAGGACATAATCGTGTTTGTTCCTGCAGGGAAACATTTGATAGTGATGGGGGATTGGAATGCGATGGTAGGCAAAGGAAGAGATGGTGATGAGGTGGAGGACTATGGTTTAGGAACGAGGAATGACCGCGGGGAGAAAGAAATCGAGTTCTGAAGGAGACAGGAATTAGTCATCACCAACACTTGGTTTACACACCACAAAAGGCACTGGTATAAATGGAAAATGTGATAAATTCTCACAACTTCCCGGGAGCGGATACAGAGTCTGACCACAATTTAGTTTTATGAAATGTAGCATCTGTTGCAAAAAGATAAGGCAGGGGCGGTGGGTTAGGAAATGGAATGTAGAAGCATTAAATGGATTGACAAGGAAGGAGTACCAGCAGGCTGTAGAGAAAACCATGGAGGGTGGTACAGAGCTGAGTACTATTGAAGAAAAATGGGAATGTATCTAGAAAGGGATATCGAAAGCCACAAAAGATATTATAGGAACCGTTAACCGAAAAAGGACTAGGAAACTGTGCATCCATGATGAGATGATTGCAAAGATGGATGAGAGAAGAAAATGGAAGAATGTAAACACAGAGTAAGGCAAAATGAAGTACAAAGAGTTAAATAATAAATTTGACAGGAAAAAAATAAAGCAAAAGAAGCATGGTGGAAGATGCAGTGCGAGGATATGGAAAGTGTGCAGAGGAAGGGTGAAATTGGTGTGCTCTACAGCAAGGTTAAACCACTAGCTGAAAGTAAGAAGGGAAGATCTACACTAATAGTTAGAGATAAGGCAGGTAAGGCGGGTTGACACAGAAAAGATCCTAGAGAGATGGAAGGAATTTATAGAAGAACTGTATAGTAATGAACTTAGACCAACAAAGTTAGACAGTGAAAAGGAACATGACATAGAAGAAGATAGCTTATGTCCAGGCATACTCGACGATAAGATAGAGAGGGCATTAAGGGAGATGAAACTAAATATGGCCACGGGGGTGAGATAACATTCCTGTAGAACTACTGAAATATTTAGGAAAATGTGGGAGGAAGAGGCTATATGGGCTGATTCGTAGTATCTATGAGGAAGGAATCTGGCCAGAAGACTTTGTGAGATCAGTGTTAGTTCCTATTCTGAAAAAGGTAAAGGCTACATCATGTGAGGACTACAGGATGATAAGTTTGATATCCCACGCAGCTCAAGTTGTTCTCAGGATCATAAACAAAAGGATAGAGAGTAGGGTAAATGATTCCTTAGGGGATGATCAGTTTGGGTTTAGGAAGGGGAGAGGTACACGTGATGTCATTATATGTTAGGCAAACAAGCAAAGGGCAGGAACAGGATAGGGATGTTTGACAGGATGGAGGGAGGAAGGAAGTACTCCTTGAAGTAGAGATGAAGAGGGACCTGATTTTGAGTAGATGGCTGGACTGTGTTTTGTTAGGAGTCACCAAATATTTATTTGGTAGTAGTGTCCATCGAAAAACCTGCCTTGGTATGAGCCATACCACTCCATTTCCTTGAGGAAGATGTAAAACCTGCCCTATTTTCACCACTCCACCCCACTCCATCCCACCTTTTAACTCTCTCCCGCCCTTTCCCCACTCCTCCTGCACATCCAAGAACTTTGTTTATCTTCTGACCTGTAAACTCTACCCGGCCTTTTACATAGGCCAATGTTCCACACCCCTGAACCTTAGGATTAACAACCACCTCACCTCGTGCAAACCCTCCTCCCCATCCACAGGTCTCCCTATCCCTAAAAATGCTTCCCATCATAAAATCCCCTACGACCAGCGCTTCAATGTTTCTGTCCTAGAATCCCTTCCCCATCCAATAACCCTATAGAATTAAAAACTCTTGAAATGGCATTCATTTGGCCTATCAGCATCCGGGTCTCAATGTCGTTCACTAACGAGAATGGTTTGAATTGTCACTTTGTGGAAGCGATTCATATCAGAAAGGAGAATACTTTGTTCTTCCGCATGAATTTTGGTGCGCATGGCCTTTGTTTCGACTTGTAGGGTCTTGATTACGACTTTGTAAGTTGAAACCTGGGTCTTGGATGTTGCAATGGGTGTGGTGAGCAAATTGTTCTCTTTTCCGATTGTGTCAATTCCACTTCCTCCCTCTCACTCCTTCCCTATCTCCGCTCCCCTCTCCCCCAACCATTCCTCTCACCACTCCTCCGCCTCCCATTCTCCCCTTCCTCCAGCCCCCTTCCCTTTCTCTCGCAACCCTCACCTCTCCTATTCCAGCAGTCAGTACTTTTGTTTTTTCCGATGAAGACAGAGCAAAATTCCGTCAAAATTATCAAGAAATAACATGTGAGTGTTCTTTTTGTGTGTTCTTATATTGTTTGTTGCTGTCCAAGTTTTATATGTATATATATATGTACACACCTGATTCGTAGTATTTATGACGAAGGAATCTGGCCGGAAGACTATGTGAGATCAGTTTTAGTTCCCATTCCAAAAAAGGAAAAGGCTACATCATGTGAGGACTATAGGACAATAAGTTTGATATCCCACGCAGCCAAAGTTGTTCTCAGGATCATAAACAAAAGGATAGAGAGTAGGGCAAATGATTACTTAGGGGCTGATCAGTTTGGGTTTAGGAAGGGGAGAGGTACGCGTGATGCCATTGTGGTAATGAGATTATTAATCGAGAGGAATATAGAGTACAACCAGGAGGTATTTGCCTGTTTCGTAGATTTCGAAAAAGCATTTGATAGAGTGAATTGGGAAAACTAATTAGTATATTACAGGAAATAGGAATAGATTGGAGGGACAGGAGGCTAATCCGCAACCTGTAAATGTCTCAGACTGCACAGGTGCGAGTGGGGAACGGGGAGTCCGGTTGGGCAGTGTTAGGAAGAGGTGTAGGGTAAGGTTGCCCATTATCACCATTGCTATTCAACCTGTATGCAGAGGAAATGATTAAAGAGGCATGGGAAGAGCTGGAGGTAGGAATGAGAGTGGGCAGGGAATTCGTAAAATCAGTTAGGTTTGCTGATGGCAAAGCTTTAGTTTGTCATTCAGCCAAGGGGTTGCAAGAATTGCTGAGTGAATTGGAAATTCAGTGCGACAGGTATGGGATGAGAATCAATATTAATAATACAAAGGTTATGCGATTTTCTAGAAAGAAAAAGGCTAAGCTAAACATTAAAATAGGAGGGCAAAATTTAGAGCAGGTAGAAAAGTTTACGTATCTCGGTAGTGTTTTGGACCAACACGGTCAAAGTAGTAGGGACGTGAGGAGAAGAATTGCGCTAGGCAAAGAGGCTTTCACAAGGAGGAGGGAGTTGATGACGGGGACCTTGAGTAAGGATGTTAAGAAAAGACTCGTAAAAACTTTGATATGGAGCGTAGTTATGTACGGCGCAGAAACGTGGTCGTTGAAGCAGGAGGATAGACGTAGACTGGAGGCTTTTGAAATGTGGGTGTGGAGAAGAATGGAGAAGGTGAAATGGACAGAGAAGAAAACAAATGAGGAAGTGCTTGGTATGGTGGGTGAAGAGAGGGGTTTGTTGAGAGAAATCCTATGGAGGCAGGAAAAGTGGATGAAGGGGGTTTTGACCGGTAGCGGGATATTGAAGACTGTAATCGAGGGGAGAATGTTAGGCAAACGAGGAAAGGGAAGGAACAGGATAGGGATGTTGGACGGAATGAAGGGAGGAAGAAAGTACTCGGAGCTGAAGAGGGACCTGATGTAGAGTAGGATGTTGTGTTTTGCTAGGGGTCACAAATTAAATAATTAGTAATTATGTCCATCCAAAAACCTACCTTAACCGGTAGATTACCTAATAATAATGTAAACACACACACACACACATATACACAGGTACATTCATCGCCAAGAAAATATTTTTGCGCTTGTGATCTGCTTGATTTTGCCTTTCCCACTACTCCTGTGTTTGTCTTTTATATGTATTGCTGTCCCTTTTCCTAAAATCTATATCCATGTGAATGAATATTTCTTTGAATATATATGTATGTAATTGCAAAGGAAGGACAGAAATATTTGGCATTTCAATGGGCAGGCCAACATCTTCAGATAGAAAGATTTTTGAAGATGGAAATGGATTTCTTCAGAAAGAAAGATTTCTGAAGATGGCAGCTTGCCCATTGAAACGTCAAAGGAGGCAATAGCAATATACAGATTAAATTAGATTAAATCAAGTTACGAGGACTAACATTTTATCTTACTTAAATGAGGATGAAATATGGTGAGTGTGTTGTAACATTAAACAGTTCACCATCATGAATGATAATACAAAATTCAAAATATTAAGAAATTATGTATTTTAGCATTACAATCATGAATGAATGAATAATAAATTAATTTGTACCATGTTCAGGTAAAGGGTTGTACAGCAGATATTGAGATGGACTATCCTGAAAATACAGGGGGCCTGAGATTTGCCCTAGGAAATCCTAAATTGACAAAAACTCCTTTCCTAATCCTAATTTCCACTATTTGGATACGTGAGCATAACCGTGTTGCAGAGATTTTATCATACGAGCATCCGGATTGGGATGATGAAAGAATTTATCAAGTCACTCGTCTTGTAATAACAGGTAATATTTCAAGCTAGTAAAATAAGGTCCACAAGACTTTATCATGTACCATATTTTTATTATCTTATCCAAATTGGTTTTTTCAAAAGGTTTCATTTCTCCGGCCAAATTTTCCTCCTATCTAAGGAGCATCAGTTAGGTATATGAGAAAATTGCATTGACAAACGTAACATGACATTTTAAGTGTTTCAGATGAAGAAGAGACAAATGGGAGGGACTTTAAATAGACATGCAAAGAAAAGAATTAGAGAAGTTTAAGATGGGTATTATACGGAATAGAAATTTACTATGTTTAGAAAGAGGAAGAGATCATATTGAAGTTATCAAGATAATTATACAAGAAGAAGAGGGGGTAAGTTAATATGGGAAGAGGGAGGAAGAATATAAGGATTTTGGAGGTCACAAAAGGGGGTTGCAATTATTAGGAGCAGAAAAAGGCAACACTCCAGGGAAAATGATGTATGCAAATATATGTATGCATGTAAAAATGTGTAAATATTATTTCAGAGGTCATGAACAACATAGGTATATTATTTTTCAGGGAACAGCCTAAATTTACTTCTAAAATGTAGGCAGACATCAAGAGCATAATGGGGAAAATAAATGCAAGGATGATGGAAGACCAAATACTATTTTCTGATACTTTCAATACCTTTAAAAAAATTCAACAAAAGCTTGCTAATTTTGAATGTCATTTTTGGCATTATTATTGTACGTTGTCACATGGAACTCACCTTTTTCAATCTCTTTATTTGCATTTGTGCATTTCTCTTCATTTCAATCTCTGTTTCCAAGTATTATCTCATTTGAAAGTGCTGGTAATGTCAATGGCATAATACCAACCACTCCCAACATTTGTGATCAAATGAGTGATGAATATGTCTTTGGAAATTTAAATAAAATGGCACTATAGCATAAATGTCAATATGAGTCTAAGAAACACCAAAAAGGACGTGTAAATAGACTAGCAGCTTCAAATAACAGGCCTCTGATCTAATTAATTTGCCAAATGCTATCCCAATTGGTGTTTAGTTATTTTCTGTCACAATATATTAAATGAAAATCCCTAAAGAACATGTATGGCAACTTTTTTCAACGCAGCAGCTTGCTAAAGCAAACTACAATTTTTTCAGGTGAACTGATTCATATTACAATGACAGACTATTTGCAACAGTTGACCCAATATAATTTTGAGATCATTTGGAAGCCAGATGCCTTCAACCATGAGGTAACTTACCAACCTGACCGAATCAATGTGGAGTTACATCAGCTAAAGCACTGGCATGCTATGTTTCCTGATTGTTTGAAATTAGGTAACACAACCTATAACATCACAGAAACATACTATAATAATAAAATATTAACCATAGTTGGATTTGATGATGTACTAGACATCCTCATGAGAACCCCAGCAGGAAAGGTAAATGACTAATGAAAGAAAATTTTCCTTTCGCTTTCTCAATTCTCTGGTGCTGTTTAATGCATACCTACCAACTTAAAATGATTATGGAAACTTCCTAAACAGGTTAGCTCTAGGAACTATGCTGATTATACCAGAAATACAATAATTGATGCAATTCGTGAGGGAAGAAAATACAGGTTACAATCTCTCAACAATTATAGAAAACATCTGGGCCTTGACCCATACAAAAGTATGTTTGAACTTTGTGGAGAACAAAAGCTGTCCAAAGATTTACAACTCTTTTACGGGGACATTAATGCTGTGGAATTGTTCACAGGTATGTGAAGTTCATACTTAGGCACTTAGAAATTTTGACAGCAAAAATAATAATTTTAAGTTCAGAATCTCCCATTTTGTGCAAGTGTGCTTGTGATAGTGGAATCACGGTTAAAGCTAAAGCTCTATATTTCATATGAGCAAACCCTAAGATACCAACTGCAACTACAAGGTCTCTCCCAAAAGTAGTAGGACTGAGTTGATTAAAAAAAATTTACGACCAGAATTGATACATTCCCTCAAATGTATTCGAAGTAGAACCCTTGTTCATCAACGCACTGCTGCCAGTGGGTTTTCCACACCTTGCACGCCTCCTGGGAGGCAGCCCCCGGAGTGCTACTAAGCTCCCTCATCATGGCCTGTGGTAACGATTCCACCGAGCTACAGTGACGTCCTTTCAGCATGGATTTGAGGCAGGGCAAGAGGATGATGGAGCATGGGAAGAAGCAGAATCTGGTGGGGCATTTTCTAAAACAATTGGATCCTCATTCACATTGTCGAGAAGCTCTTGGCAGATCCAAGTGCAAGTTTTCTTTTCTTTATCCAAGAGCACTTGTGGCATCGAGTTCAAACACACCTTTCTCATGCCCATGTTTTCAGTCACAAGTCGATGCACATCACTTTTACGGATGCCAAGTTCATCAGAAACCATGCAAACACTAAGTCTACGATCCCTGTCTAACAAAGCCTTCACCATTGCAAGATTTTCATAACTTTTTGAGATTGAAGGGCATCTTCAACATCTTCTCTATCCTCCTGAAACAACTTGTACCACTCGATCAAAACATCTGACCTACTCATGGTGTTATCACCATAAGCTGCCTGAGCATGTCATGAGTCAACTGCCTCCAGCCTTTGTGGAGTGCCTATCATTCATTTTCGAAACCACTATAAGGTGACCTGATTTCTCTCTGTCATGAACCAGTTATTGTAACAGTGCTATGCCATCCAATTTTGCATGAAACTAGGAGAAACCAGGAAAGGGACTCATGACATGTTTAAGACAGCTTATGGTGATAACACCATGAGTAGATCGGGTGTTTCGATCGAGTGGCACAAGTTGTTTTGGATTGATAGAGAAGATGCCAAATGTTCAGGTCAGGTCAAAAACTTCTGGAAGCCAACTGCCACCAGCCTCCTGCCTTTCCTGAGAATCACCTGTTTTGAATCAAACCAGAGAAACTGCAGCCCATCCATCTGTCTATCCGGGAAAAAATAAGTCATACTACTTTTAGGACTGACCTTGAATTTCCCTCAGGGCTTGTGTCATAACTACTGTGCTTGATATGCATCCCCATTTCATGCCATAAAATGTGTGTGTATACTCAAAAACCACTACCTAGAATTAAATTTAAAGTAAATTAATACATTTTGATAAAAGAAAATTACTTCAAATTCCATACATTCGTTGCACATCTTGCTTATCACCATTCAGGAATTGCAGCAGAGAAGCCTCGATGTTCTGTGCTCAGTCAAACTCAAATGGCCTTGGGTGGCCCTTATATCATAAAGAGCCTTCTTTCAAATCCTATTAATTCACGTGGTTGGTGGAAGCCATCTACATTTGGTGGTCCTATAGGATATGATATTGTAAAGGGTGCAACTATCAAAGAATTGATCTGCAAGAATCGCATGAAATCATGCAAAGGTGAGGAGCTACTATCATTCCATGTTCCCACAAAAAAAGAACTGGAGGCAGAATTGGCTCGAAAGAAGAGTAGGCTATGGTGCCTAGATGAGGAAGATTTCATCAACTCGGACACTTTAGATTCCGTGTAACACAGATACAACATACTCGGTACTCTCTCCAAATCTCTACTTCCTGTCATTAGTTAAATTCCTTTTCTTATGAAAGATTTCCCCGAATGATTATGTGACAAATAACTGCTAAGAATAGGAATAATAATTGGATCTTTACTAATTGGATCCATTTGATAATATTTTCCTAAGGTTAAAGTCATTGCACTCTCAAAATAATTCACACTTTTCATTAGTAAAGTGAACATTTTTCATTACAATGTGTAGATGAACATTTTTCAGTACAAAATATATTCCTTCAATTATGCTGACACACCCATTGGTATTTATGAACTTATGACCATATGATGTGCTTTGTAGTCATGGAAATATATACCTTATGGAGTTGTTTACATATTTCTAAATGATGATCGAAAAGCAAATATTGTACAAGTCAATTGGCATAACTAGACATTATTGCTAAATATATCTAAAAACAAATAGTGTTCAGGTATCTTTATGAAATTTTTCCGCATCAAGATTTAATATGAACTTAAAGTGTCACTTTTCTTACATATTACAGCACAGCTGCACATTATCATATTAAAATTTTATATAGATAAACCTTCAAGTTATACAGAGACATCATGCAAAATACAGGTAATAAGTAAATAGACAAAGTGAATAAAATTCTTCATATAATGCTAAGAAACCTCTTTTTACTGAGTTTCAAAAACTCCAATAATGGCAATGGCACATTAATATTAATAAATTATTTAAGATTTTAACAGAGAAAACAGCATTTTTAAAAAGCATATACAGGTCAAGGCATAATAGGTTTTTAGCTTTAACTGTCTAATGTGAACATCAGGTTTCAGTCCTTTATTTTGCTTTCAGCAGAAATCAATTTACTCTTCTTTGTATAAGGTTAAGAGAAATTGAGATGAAAAATTTGTGCGTTCAGGTGTGTCATATACCTAACACTGGTTAAAAGATATTTTTTTACTGGGTTTTCCAGTGAAAAATGGTAAAGCTATTAAACCATATGAACCATAAACACAGTAATCAACCAGAAGGTCAGTTTGGTAGGTGATGGTAAGGTTCACCCAGTACTAAGCCCAATGGCATGTGAAATTCATACATCAGGGTATGGGGGCCAGTTCCTTTCTCTGTGACTGGTATAGTTTCCCAGGAAGATCTGGTACCCGATAAATCACACAGCTGATGATGCCCAGAGAGGCTTGCCCAGGAATTGAACCTGGGCCCTCTGGTCAGTAGTCAATGCTCTACCTCTGGACTACCACAACCCATGGTAAAGCTACTACTGCTTTTAAAATGTTTCCAAATAATAGGATTAAAAATCCATAAACAGTAATTCTGGAGTCGCAGGTCAGTTTGGTAGTTAATGGTAGAATTCACCCAATACAAAGCTCGAAGGCATGTGAAATTCACACATCAGGATAGGGGGGGCAGATAGCAGTTCCTTTCCCTGGGCTGGTTATGGTTTCCCGGGAAGATCTGATACCCAAAAAGTCACACAGCTTGGGTCGAGCTGAGGGTGCCCAGAGAGGCCTGGGAATCAAACTCTGGCCCTCCAGTCAGGGGTTCAACTTTACCCCAGGACTGCCACATTAAACTAGATTAATTCAAGTCTAAAATTATGTGAATTATTACATTGCACAATAATAATTTTTAAAAATTATAATTATATTGGATTGGGGATGCATTTTTCCAGTTAGGAGGCATGAAATTCAAAGAGCTATATTTGTAACTATGATATAGTAAGACCGACACCATGAACCCCTGACCTTTAAACTGTATAAGATTAGCCTATAGGCTATCATGACTCAGTTGTTTTGTGCCTTTGAACAGGCAATTACAAACCCATAAGTGTCAAATTCCATTTCCCACAATAAACAATCTATTTTTAAAGGGATACTTATTTTTGTAATTATAACTATTTAGTATTAATAATACCTGCATTTAGAATCTCATGGGATTTTGTTCAAACAAATTATCTTGTCTAATTTTTGAAATGATGAGACCTCTGATGTTCAATGGGAATTATTGTGGAGCTGTTGCCATTTTTCTCAAAAAGAAATTAAAAGATATTTTAACCTTGTCACAGAGGACAGAAAAATGTGAAGTTTGTTATGCAAACTTAAGGTTGAAAAATGCCCTTCTGACTAATGACAAGCTTTACGCATGGAAAAACGAAAAAAAGAAAGAAATGTTACCTCTTTGGCATTGACAACGAAAGTGGTAATTAAGCTTTGAGGATTCCATTAAGCTGTTTCATTTCTTACTACAGAGGATGTACTTATCACTGTTTTGTGTTACATTTGCATATGTAATGCATATTCTCTCAATGATTTAAACTGGGTGCTCAAGAACTCATTTGAAATAGACCAGTCAAGTGCTGAATCATTTCAAGAGGATCTACAAAGGATCCTCCTCCACACATCAAAATAATCTCTAGACAGCCACCTTCTCTTCCCTTATTCAACTATGAAAATGGACAGGAGATGATGAATGCATAATTGAAATGTGAAAGATGAACCTCGTACATTCTAAACACTTATTGGATATTTTCTAAGTATTCTTGATTTAAGACTAAAGAGTCACTAAAATGAAAAATTATTCATGATAAATGTACGACACTTTGATCTTTTCTTGGATTCACGAATTTTTGGAGATATGGGTATTTCTATGTGCCGAACGCTGGCACATAGAAATGCATTACGAGTAATGTTCACTATTTCTGCACATAGAAATGTAACAAAAGTACTTATATGCACATAATTCGTCAACTATCACTTTTCTATTCATTCATCCTATGGAGTTCCAATAAATGATGATGATAATGCCTATGTGATATGGATGTATGGCAGGGACAGAATAGAGAAGTTTATCCGATAAATAAAAGAAAACAGGAAAACTGCATTCTCCAAAGGGCTTATAATTATAAAAACAATTTAATATTGGTGCATATGGCTTAACAGAAACCTTCAAACACCAACAGGTACCTACCAACAGGCATCTATCAACTTGTGCATGAATTTTGTATGAATATTGGTAGTTAGGAATAAAGTAGGATTCAACTCTATACATCTACATATTTGACAAGGGCCATTTGACACATAATACTGTTACTAACCAACTAAACTGGACTCGTAGAAAAATAAAATAAGGGTGTAAGGTATTACCAAATTATAGGAATTACCTGGCCAGATTAGACTACATTCTAAGTGACCACAAGTTTCATGAAACATTTTTGCTTACTCTTATTCATTTTCACACATTTGAACATGAAAATTCAAAATAAAAAGAAATATGCTTGAAAAACTGTATCTCAAATACACAACGCATAGGTGAAGTCAATTTGAAGAGAAAGCATTGCACGCATGCATACTAATCTGGGAAGGGATTGTACTAGGTATGAGCTCATATATATATGATTTGTTGCAGTCTGGTTTTCAGAGGAAAAGAGCATGGGCTCTGTAAATCTTTGAAGCAGAGAAATGCGAGGCCAAGCTGGTTTAATGATCTGAGAAGTTCAGAAAACAACTCTAAAGGAAAGTCCCATTAATTTAATTTATAGATACAAACAAAATAATTGACATTTACCCTTTATTTGAGGTGTGCTCTGAGGCACATGCCACATTGAAATTCATTTACTCATGTTCCACATCATTTGCCTTTTACTTGGAATGACACACAGGATTTTTAATGATAATTTTCACTGGGGCAAAATTAAATTTTTTCCAAAAAAATGGTATCCTAGAAATAAACGTTGGCACATAGAAATGCATTACAAGTAATGCTATGTATTTCTGCACATAGAAATGTAACAAAAGTACTTATATGCACATAATTTGTCAACTATCACTTTTTTATTCATTCATCCAACCTATATAATGATTCTGAATCATACACTTACAACTGCCACTGCATAAACCTGGTTAGTTCCAACTAGTGTCCCTCTTTACTAAATTACCATAGAAGAAACATCAATGTCATATGAAAGAAATCATATTACAACACAGAAAATCTCATAAATTATGTCTCACGTCCACATGTGTCAAATAACAAAACATACATCATTACCTAGTAGATTGAAGGAGCAGCAATGAGGTTTTCATTCTCTCTAACAACAGCACTTGTAAATGTGGAAGAATTTGAGAAAGCAACAATCATTGGGTTCACCTACAAACCTGCAATGTGGTTCCAATAAATGATGATGATGATGCCTATGTGGTATAGATGTATAGCAGGGACGGAATAGAGAAGTTTATCTGATAAATAGAAGAAAACAGGAAAACTGCATTCTCCAAAAGGCTTATAATTAGAAAAACAATTTAATATTGGCGCATATGGCTTAACAGAAACCTTCCAACACCAACAGGTACCTACATCCATGATCCCACCATCATTCAGAGCAGATAATTATGCAGTATCAAAGTCCATGATCTATAACTCCTTAACTCTAACTGACAATGATTGCAAGGCTGAAAGGATAAAAGAACTTAGAAACATTGTGATGAACAATGGCAACCAAGAAAAAGAAACCCGCAAGCTCATAAAAAATAAACACATAACTTCATTGTAACCACCACTGGAAGAACTTGATCCTGAATGAAAGAAAAAAGCATTCTGCCAGTTATTAAAGGGAAAATACATAGAACAGCGTGAACTTCTAAAGAACAGGACATCACAGCCACATTCAAGCTACAAAACCAAATTTAAAAACATAATGCAAAGCTTAAAAGAAAGAAATAACCTGGAAACCAAGGGGGTGTGCCAAATTAAATGCCAAACATTCTGCAAGTGTGCCTGGGAGATGGGACGAATGATCAAGACCAGAAGAAAGGTACATGAGTGTGCCATTCGATTGAAATACTTAAGTCACAGAGCATGCTGCAGGTGGCTATGAAATAGACATTGCTGGCATGAGAGTAATCTCAAGACAGAAATATTTGGCCAACAATCAACTTTAATAGAAAAAAAAGGGCATAACGTCAACAACACTTGGTTGCCACTACTATGGCCAAGAAGGTATTCAAACCCACCACTTCTTCCATCACCACAAAATAGTATTCATATTAAACAAAATGATTAGCAAATAAGTCATTTTATACCCTGACAAAGTCTCCAGAAGAGAAGAAATGGTAAAATTCAAAACTTGATTCAGAAAAAACCAAGAATCATTTTCCCATCAATAGACGTTGAAAGCTTTAATCAACTACTCAAGCCTGCAAAAAGAATATTTTCCACAAATTTAAACTAACTGCATATGGCATTGGGTCTCAGGCAAGGAAATTGCTTACTACAAAACCACCAGTTGGCATGAGAGTCATGAACTAACTTACGTTGCCTTTCATAACTTGTGAGAGTCAACTGGTACACTGATTTTTTAAGTGAACACTAAACATCATTCACAAATTTCATCATCACGCTTAAAGTGAAAAATTTCAATTAGGAAGCATGCACGTAGCAGAAGCCTGTCTAGGACAATAATTTTTTTTGCCCTTGCCTGCAATATAAGAGCATTTCAGACCAATTGAATTCAGATTTAATGGAGCATGCTTGAGCGGATCGGAATGGTGCGGCAGCCAATGTACAGGCTTCCCACTGAGAGGGCCCGAGTTCAAATCTTTGAAATAACAAATATTTTTCAGTGGTATCCTGATCCCTACTTGAGGTGCTTTGCGGAGAGCACTTTGAGTGAGTACAAGATCCGCTGAATGGGACGTTAAACTGCAGACCCCTTGGTGCCTTTCGACAAGAGTAGGCTAATGCTGATACCAGGTTTCTCTCCACCCTTCCTTTCCCAACCATCCCTAATGGTGCAAATGACCTTAGCTGTTGGTCACTTCCATAAAAAATACTACTACTAGCATGCTTGACAGTGTTAAGGGGATCATTTTTCAATCGAGTCAATTAGTAAATAAACATCAATTGCACAAAACACTACTCCACTTGATATTCATGTGAACAACTTTATCCATTTATTGGCTGATTGTTAACATGGACGGACTCTGATGATCCTTAATGACAGTCTGTAGACACTTAAGACTTTCAAGCAAATTCAGTAATTCACCAAAATTCCATTGCTAGAAAAGTTAGGTTCTTTTTGAAAGAGGCTCACTCAGAATAATAAAAATAAAATAATACCATGAAAGCTTATATTACTATTTAGTTAACAAAAAGTTAAATTAGTTTGAGCAGCATCCATTTGAATTCACAATTATAAAATCTCAAGATTCTTTTGTATCAACTTTATTACTAGAGAAGTTGATGAATAGTAAATACCGCAACAAGAAACTAGAATATAATTCCCATTTTATTTGAAAACTTTCATGTTAACATATGCAGCTGTAATTCTGACATCATGTCCACCAAGAACTGTTCTCCGTGAATAGACTTTCAATATAAGGGCAAAGAAAGAGTATCATCTAGTTCAGTGGCATGAGATTTAGGTCCCAGATAAGTGGAAATTTGTGTTGACAGATTTAGATCCATTAGATCTAATGCTACATGATTCAGGCCTCTGGGTTCAATAATCCAGGAATATTTCTCAAAGCTAAATTTCAAAGTTCTCTTAAAACAAACATAACATTTCAAAAAACAGTACATTCTACATCAGACTTACACATAAGTAAAGATAACAACAAATACAGTGAGTTATTCTAACTACAGAGAACTTCACACAATAACCACTTAGGTTTGAAAATGAACTATAAGCCTTAAGAAATCAACCCTAATCAGCACAAAATAGCATTCCTATAACAAGCACAAATTATGATAGCAAAATATTTATACATGTAATTTAAAATACCGGGATGACTCGGGAATTAGAAAATTTAAATTTGGCAAACGGTCTAAGGTGACAATTGACAGGAACATTCTAAAATGTACTCTTCCCAATTGCTCATGATTTTTCACCCATTCATTTATATTGTCTTTTCTGGATCAAGATTGAGACTTCATAGCCCACTCTTCCACCTAACCCCTGTACATTATAATGCAGACAATTACAAAAACTCAAGCCCTAGTTGGGAGGATAACCCATCTGGGCTGTTCAAACTCATGACCTCTGGATTGACAGGTGAGGATGTTACACCGCCACCTCTGAGGCTGGCCAAACATTCACACCCAATCAGAAAAGCATCAAGTTCAGTATGCATATCTAGCCTATGTTTTTTAGTTTGGCTTAGAATAAACAAGTGAGCTTAATGCATACCATTAAAGATGATATTAAAAGGAGAAGATGGGTCCCAAGTATCTGAATATTTGCAGGAATAAAATTCAGAGAATGAACCAGATATATGACATTCAGATATCTTGTAGTTAGTGGCATCTAGGTATACAGAATGTTACTAAGAGAAGATGATAGTTCTATTAAGGGAGGAAAGTTGGCAAGATAGGCACGTTTCCACAAAGAAAGGAAGATTTTTTAAACCAATGGTCACTTTCACTTACGACCCCTTCTAGTAACAATTCTTCAAAATAGAACTGGTCAGACCAAATTATTTTTTCTAAGTATAGACCATGAATCCTCAACCTACCACTGAGTACCTAAGAGAATGGATCTGGAACATTTTATCTGCTTCTCAGGCACCTGAATCTGCAAGGTAATTTTGAACCCATAACCACCACCACCTCTTAAGCTTCTCATATTCGTCAAGTAAAATGAGGACATATGTACAAAACTATTCACTTAAGAATGACAAGACTTACTACATTGATGATTCCAAGAAACTGTGGGAGATGCCATGACAGTAATCGTATAACAATTATAATATTACTAATTGGTGCAATCAAGATGCAAAATAATGTGAAGAAAATGTAGGTCAACTAATACAAAGAATTCAAATAGAATATTGGTCTTGGCCAATTGGAAAATAGACACCTTGATGAAACTGATGCACATGAGAGTGAATGATTACAATTAGGTATTGCATTGCCTTAATAATATTTTTTTTAACCTGGATAAATAGAAAAAATGTACGATGATAGGAAATCATATGGTTTGGCTTTATTTTTTCTAACTAAACCAAATTACATGGGTTCAAATTCCATGGGCATTGTTGTCCAGCTACAACATAGGAATTGCTGTCCTGCAGTGGATTTTTAGGATCTTAAAGTGTAATATGACCTTATATTTATTGCAAAGACAAAGTATTTTCCCATACCTTAACCACAACATCAAATCTATTGGTACTGAAATTCTGGTTAGGCATACATGTACATGGGTCTGCCTTGAGTTAAAAATTAAAAAAATATATAATTAATGCTTTTTTATAGCAGTACAAGGTTATTGTTCCTAAGTAGTAACATTCTAACATCATAAATGAAATTGTACATGTATCATAATAGAAAATTATAATATCTTAGGTGCATCAGGTAAAGTAAAAAGTTAACTGGTAAGTTTGTTTTACAGCTGTTTGAAATTTTGGCACTTAACAAATAATAACAAATTCCAATGTGTTCAGTCACCCTTTCAGATATCCTGAAAATTCTGATGTGCTCATAGCTATTAAAATGTGTCTCACTGAGTATTAGGTACCTCAAAATAGAACTTATTGCAAATGACTTTGCTTTGAACAACGTCTTTGAAACTTCACAAACAACTATTGAACAGTTAGAATCCTACTTAGGATAATGGATGTTTCATTGCAATGTGATGGATTTTTGTGGAATGAGTTCACAGAACCATTGACTTCATCCCATGAAGAAGCCTAAAAGCTAATACTACAACAAGGGTCATAGTAGTACCCTTAATGGTATTAAAAAAATAAATAACACATTATATGAAAAATATTATTCCAAGGGAAAATATGTTGTGATCTTCTTGCAGCGTGGTGACGAAACAGGATTTAGGATCTTTAGCAATTATTGAGACGACATGTTCAACTTAACGTGGGGCCGGAAGTGACGTTTAAAAAAAAACGACTTCCTACTTTTATTCTACAAAAACAAAAGCAAACACATACAAACATCGCTCAAGCCAGCCCAAAAGAGACAATGTTACCAACCTTGTACAAAACAACAGCAACTTGATTACACATATACAACAAAATATACTGCAAACACCAAAGTGGACAATAGTATAAATGGTACAGTCTGGCTATGAGCTCTCTTCCACTCTTCTTGAGAAAGCCTTATCATCAGTTAATGGATGCACACCACACCAATCAATGGATGAAATCAATGGATGCACCCCACAACGAAAACAATTTAAAAAATTCGTGATAAATCTAGTAATTCAAGGTTATGGTGCTACTTATGTTAACACCAATCCTGATATCATTTTTCAATAAGTGTAGCAGAAATTAGATGCAATAATGTCTGCACAAAACTCAGTTCTGCAAATACTTACTCATGTTCAATGTCTCAAAGAAAGAGTTCTAAATAAACAACATATTTGTAAGTCATCGGAAAAGCTTGGCTTTGAGTTTGTTGTAGACACATTTCATTGGCACTAAAAAGCAGCGAATTCCCAGGCAATTGGCCAGGGACTACTCTTTACTATGTTCATTAAGTTAAGGTAAATTCAATTAAGTATGATGATATGAATGCATAACCTATGGAATATGAGGAGATATGAGGAGAATCTGCCTGCAACCAACACCAGGCATTTGCCTTGACCGGTCGAGGCAAATGATTTTTACACTCTGAAATTGTGGCAATGTAATGCATATATAGTAGATGACTCCGCTAAAAGTTACTGTTGTGGCACCTACCGCAGTTTCTTGGAAAATGCTCCAGTTAATTGTGGCTTTAATTTGTATTCTTGTTAGTCACACAATTTTAAAACAATATAGGATGTATATGAAGCAAATTTCCACCGATCTTACCAGAGAATGAAATAATATTATTTGTCCGACATATGACCAAATTTTTATCCTACAAACTGGCTAGGAAAATTATGTAAGTATTAATAAATAAAACTACTTTAATGCATAGTTTAAAAATGATCTTAATCTTTAGATTTAATCATTCACAGAAAGTTTATACAAAACACTCATATAAATAAAACATATCTCACTTTTTCATCTTACAGATTATCACAGATATCAGAATGGAATTAAATTTATTTAAATATTGTAAATTAATTGCAAAATTTTATAACACCCAGCTGTCAGGGTAAACACACAAGACTTGTGAGCATGATTCTCATTATAAAATATACTACTGGCAAGGCCTGGAACAACACTATTTTTTTAAATAAAGCTTAAGACTATATATTTGTACATGTCTGATGCAGTATACATATTTTATCACTGCTATCGGACACAGATTTTTTCAAGTGATTAAGAGTTTTTGAATTTAGAAAAAACATTTGATGAAAATTTGGATTTAATGGATGCCTTTTTACCTGGATAGTCTATTAAATTAAGCATTGTGTATAAGTCCAATTCACTATTTTGATGATTTCTTCATATTGCTGGAATGTTACTCGCATTTTAACAGCACATTTGCACTAATCATCATGGGATAAAACATATTCCAACTATTTTCAATACTAATGACCCACATAAAAGCTAAGCAATCTTTCAATAAGTCATAACATGCCCACAGATTCAGACCAACTGGTACTCTTATCAAAGGGTTAATCTGTAAATATGTATTTGGTATGACCTAGCGGGTAACAATATTGAATCACTAGGGTAAAACAATGAAAACCTACCTGCTAAGAATTAAAGGTCTGAGGGGCAGATAATTCCAAGACAAATGTGGATTTTCCTTATTATTTCAGTAACATTACTGTGCAGGTAACTGTAAGTCTTGTCAACTTTGTGGGCTGAATTTATATGATCCATTATCTCATGAGCATTGTTTGTCGAAAAAGAAGTCTGGGTTCTACAGTAGGAATGCTCCATTTTTTCATATTTATCCACCTCTTCCTCAACAACAGGACAGAAAGGGCAATTGTACAACATTTTGTTGGGATGAAGTCCAGAGTGTGTGACATGCCTATGGATACTGGTCTGGAAAGAAAAAAAACAAATTTAAACAAAGCTATAGAGGAATGTATACATGATAGACCTTTTAATTAGAATGTATTAGATTGGACCTTTCAATTAGAATATTCATTACGAACACTGTTTTGTGCAAGGAAGTGCTAAGCTTTGGAAGAGAAGAGATAAGGTTATTGGGAGAAATTTAAAGACAAGTAATTTGAAGCAGGAGATACTGAATGCAATGATTCTTGAAGATTGTGAAGGATTACACGTTAGTTAAGAAAGATAGCACCAAGAAGAGATAAGGCACAATGGATGGTGGAATGAAGGCAGTTGTAAAGTTGGAGGAGTCGGAGGAGGTAAAGGGTTTTAGTGTAGCAATAAATGAGATTTGGAAATGCATTAATATTTAGTCCTTAGCTCCACTGAAGACCTACCTTGACCTGTTGCCTACTATTAATACAAGTAGGGTGGTTAAAAAGAAATTACTCTTGATTATCCTAATTATACCTCCTCAAAAGATTACAGATAATAAATAACTACTGTGCAAGTTACAGGACCAATACATGTTAATGTTCAGAGGCTATAAAAGACCATTTTCCTTAAAAATTGTCACTTCAAATTTGCATCATTATAAATGTGTAAAATATTTTAAATTTAAAATTAGCTTTGTGATGGTGAAAAATGCCCAACATCCACAAAGCTGTCAGTTATTTTCCATATGAGGGGATTCCCTTATTTTTCCTGGATTTTCTCTGGTTGCTGGCTACTTTGAGCAAGTAGGTAATATTTTTCTGGTGCCAAAATGCATTTACCCCATTGAGAAGTAATTCAGAGAGTTAGGTATGTGCAATTTTCAAAACTTAGGGTTGAACAAGGTAAAAACTATTGTTACAAAATTTTTACTGATCTATGATGTGCACGGATATGGTCATAGAGAAGATGTACCTATCACATGTAAACATAGCTAACCATTCTTCATTAAAAGGCCTCATCAAAGTTTTGATTTGTTAGAAAGAGCCAAACAGAATCTCACTCAGCCCTTAAACTTTTCATTTACTGGCCCTGCATGCACGTAATTAGAAAACTAACCAGATAGTATGAAGTGAAATCACAGAATGGACAGTGGTAGAGGTCATGCTTTCCATGCATTTTCATATGCCTGCTAAGACTACTCTTTTTGCAACTCTGTGAACATGATTCACATTTCACAGTGTCTTGTTCTTCATGGAGTTTCTTGTGCCTGCCAACCAATTCAGTCAATGCAGCATATGAAAAATCAATGAGAGAAATCTCAATAAATAATAATGGTAGATAATGAATGATAAGAAATTAATTTTTACAGCAAAAAGGTCAAAACTTATTATGTATGCAACACACACAGAGAACTATAATTTGGATAATACTTAAGAATGTGCATGGCATTAAAAAAATAATGCCACATAAAAATGTCAAAGAATAACTGAGTCATTTCATTCAATGCACTTTAGAACAAAACAGGATTAACAATATCCAGAACACTAGAACCATTATAATAAAGTAAAAATTACTTTATAATTCGAGATAAAAAGAAATCTTATTAACCGGGTTAATGCCAGAAGATTTTTCCCGGAGTAATTACAGAGATGACACGCGTAGGATTTTTCAGCCACATGAGGACCTGAGACATGCACAAGCAGTTCTTGTTTGGTTGAAAATGCTTGGCTGCAATTCTGGATATTGCAAAACCAACGCTTCTTCTTGTGACGTTTCACATGCTGCTTCAGATTATCCCTAGAAAAACAAAAAAATCACACAATTAAGAAATGAGGGCATAAAATTCAGCACTTAAAAAATCTTACACATTAAAAATATTTATGAACGCATGAATACATATATTAATTATATGAATTTGTGACATTAACTCAGAAGATCATGTTCATAATCAAGGAGTAGCAAGAATATTTGTCAGTTATGCAGAGCAACTAAAACTAAATTTCCAAATATTGAGACAAAATTATGAAAAACTCTAACATGCACTCGATGAGAAAACTTAAGACAAGCCCTTCCAACTGGAAGCAAGACAATATGTATGAAACTAACTTCAAACATATTGTAAAATATATGTAACTTTGAGTTGCATGTTTGGAATATTTTGTACCTTAATTGTTGTTATTTTCAGTAAGCAAACATGTCATTTTCCAGACAGCCCTCATATTATATAAACATCTTCATTAACCCATTTGTTTAGTTATCTATAATATATAAAACTCGAGCATGTACATATGTAAACAGTATTGAGAAATAACCATAATCATTCACTCTAAGCTAAGTTAGTTTTACCAATAAAATATATAAAAGAAATTGTCATGGACTTTAGAATCAAACATTTTAGATTTCTATTATCTACTAAATATAAATATAACTCCTTTGGAATATGAAAAGGCTAATGTACGAAATGTCAAGAATATTACAAGTGAATATATAGGTACTCACAGTGTAAGGAAAGAAAGACTGCATTTGTTACAAGAAAAAGTCCTTTCCCGGGGAAAATGCTTCTTCATATGCCTTTCCACACACCAGTGCCTACTGCTCTTATATTTGCAGAGCCTACAGCAATACAGGACTGTCATATCTGCTTCACTTCGCTGAGATAAGCACACTCCACTTGTGGACAAAATGCCAATTACATCTGTTCCTACCAAGTTATCAGATGCACATTTATCCCTTATGGCATCACCAATGGTACCACTTTTGTGAACAAGTATTTGTTTTCCACAATCTCTTTTCACACCTTTGGTCTCAAAATATGTTTCCTCAGGATTAAACTTCAGAGATTTTTCACACATCTTTATTGACATGGAGTGTTTATTTGGTTGTAATTTCTCCAGTGAGTAACTTGAACCTTGGATAGAATCTGATTTTGTGGAATTATAATGAGAAATATCACATTTAACTGGTTCATTAATGATGGAGTTCCCATTAATATGACCAATTTCACTGGAAATGTTTTTAACGTTAATGACAACATTGATTGTTGGGCAAGGACCACTGCATGTTTGGCTGGATTCAATAATTTCTTCATGAACTACAGGGACCTCTGAAGCTATGGGATAGTGATCAATATTATCAAAAGACACAGAACATACAGGATCAAGATCACCAGTAGTCTGCTTTGGTTTATCATCTTCAGTAGTTGTTTTGAAACTTTTAAAACAGAAATGTGCAACATCTTCTCGCATATTTCCTATTGCAGAAGTGTCAGTGGCACACCCATGACTACTATCATTTTCACTATCTAAATGTACATTTCTGGTCATCATGGCTTCACTGGATTTTCCTCTCTTGCCCACAGAGGATTTACTATTTTTTTCACCAGGTATTTCATGGACTAAGCTATCATCTTCACAGCATTTGGATTTATTTGAACCATAGATAAGAGGTTCCTTCCCAACTGAAAGAGCCTTTACCTCACTCTGATTGATTTCAGACTTGCTTATCCTGCAAGGTAAAGATTCTGGGAGCTGCAAATGCAACTTCCTTTCTTCCACAATATCACAAGATGTTTCTTTAATTTTCTCACCATGGTACCTTTTCCTAATCAAGGAATCTAACAAGGAGCACTTGGATTTATTGATAATTAAAATTTTGCCTTTTTGTGATAAAATATCCTTAGTTAAAAATTGATGGATTTGATTCATTTCTCTTTTAACAACTAGTATTTTGGAACTGCAATTAGCCAAGTTGGGTAAGCATTTGATGGAAACCTGTTTTTTAGAATTCAAAATATCTTGAGTTGACACAGAACTTTCTCCACTGTCACACAAATATTTTGAAAGACCATGTTCCACTTTACTTTTCTCGTCACCACAATCTTCTAATCTAGAATTTTTACTATTACTATTGATATTAACTAAGTTGTGGATTTGGTCAGATGAAAAATGTTTGCATATGTTCATTTTATGGTTTCCCTTTTCGACCATTTGAAGTGTGAAGTAATTTTGAACTTGTTTTTGGCTATGAAGGCCAAGATTGTCATCACCCAGCATGTTAACTGTGTCAGTGTCTGGAGAATCCATGCATTTTGATAAGTCACTTTCCCTTGAAATTACATTTGGTTCCTTCATGGACTCAATGATGTTACCTGACTGACTACTGACCACATTGGAGTTAAAAAAAGAATCAGATCTCCCCTCAGGTTGTTGGGGCAATTTGTCTTTCATAATAACTGGGTCATTTTCCATGGCTGTAATTTCATTCTGTTCATAAGTATTTCCCTCATTGTGGTTTGGTACAGATGTAAATGACAACTTACCACTTTCAAAAGCCAATTTGTTATTAGTACTGTTATCACATATTTCATTATTCACTAAGTTTTGCAACTGCTCATCAAAATTTCCTGTCATTTTAGATGAATTTTCATCAGCAATTTCACCACAATTTTTCCCTACATGAGCATTACTAGTGGAGACCAGCCTCTGGTTAATGCATTTATCAGATGGATCTTGGGTAATTATTTCTTTTCTTGACTCTGCCCTTACATCTTTACACAAACTTTCAACCTTGTTCACTAATTTATCACTAGATGACAAAAGATGTTCTGTTCGCATCAGCTCTAAACCAAGCATCATTTGGTCTTGCAAGTTTTCCGATGAACTTAAGAGGGATGAATCACATTTCTGCTTCACTAAGTCTATATTCTCTTTCAGCTTCTTCTGTTTTTCTTGAATTTCAAGGGAATCAAAACAATAGCCATGGGATATGTGAGGGTCTGATATAGGGAGAAATTTATCTTCAGCAAGAATACTTGTTTTTTCTTCAACATAAAGAGTCTTACTTTCCTTAACATTTTCCCCCAAGCCATTTAAAGAGTTACAGTCACCAGGTTTCTTGGTCATTTTTACATTGTATTCCATAGGTCTACTAACTGGGGCATGGGAGTTCCTGCTTGAACTTCTAGGTAAATATCTCTCATTTCCTTTCTTTTGAGAATTTATATGATGACTTTTCCCTTTCTGAATCTTAGAAGTTCGTTTCTTCCGTTTCACTTTCCTATTGGATCTGGGTTTCAAAGTTTTCTTTGTTTTCAACTTTTTCTTTGTCATTAAATTTGCACTTGAAAAAGTCTTAGTCTTGCTTGTTTTATTGGAGGTGATAACAGAAGATTGATCATCAGTGACTTCTCTTGTTTCTGTACTACCACAGCCATTATCTTTAGACTCTGGCACAGCCACTTTCCTCTTAATTCCTAATGATTCCATCAAATAATTTTGGGAGCTAGGATCACCAGAAGTTGAACTGTCCATTTCATTATCGTGGGTGGGGCCTTTATTTACATTTGCTGCACTTGATATGGATTTTGATTTGGCAGCTTGAAGCCTTCGACTGCGAAGCCTTGGGCCCTCTGTAGTTACAGTTGAGATTCCATTATTAGAACTACTCATCAGTTTCCTAAAATGTAAAAAGAAACAAGAATTTAGAGTTAAGCAATTCTATATGAATGTACCTTTTTCTCCACTAAATTTGATCTGATCAAAAGATAAATGAAGATGACTAGTCAAAAAGTGCCACAGTTGCCCTTCAATAATTGACAAGATTCAATTTTTAAATTCCCTCATGCAATATTTATTGCACAGTTGGTCCCTTTTCAAAGGACAACAAAGAAAAATATGGAAATATGATCAGTGCTTTGAAAACATTTTGTCACGACTCAGATTCATGGTAACTTTATAGGATGGTTTCCTAACAATACAGCTTTTTACTTATAATCCATATGAACAGTAATTCTAATTGCTAAGAGCACTAAAAGTATTTGTTGAGAACTTACTTTAAGTGGCACAAAGTTGAAAGATGGGCTTCATAGCTTCTTCTGTTACGAATATTCTTGTTACAGGGTTGACAGAAATACTCAACAGCATTCCCTGATTTCCTCATTCCCTCAGAGGCTAATCCAGGAACCCATTTTCCACGAGTATGCCCACGTGGTGGAGCTGCTGAACTCCTTTCATACCTTCCCTCATCTTCTTTGTGGCCAGAATTACCAACTTCCATTCCACAATTATCAAGGGAAAGGCTATAGTCATTGACCCTGCAATTTCTAGCTTCTGAGGGACCATGAATGCCTAAACCTTGTGATTGAGGGGCATTTAATAGGGATTCTCTTGGAGGGAGTCCACATTTTGCAGATGATTCCCCTATGGTAAAATCACCAGCATTTCCAAGTCCCTCAATGAAGTCAGAGTTGTTCTCTTCCATTTCACTTGATGCTCTGAGCCTCCCTTTTTCTGCCAGATCTCTTTCCTCTCCTAAGTCCACATTTTTGCTTCCCTCTTTCTTTCCCTCACCTTTGGCAACAATGCGCCCCCCTTCCATATCTGTCCGTTCCATTTCTCCCATTTCCCTTCCTTTCTCTTCCATCCCAACCCATACATCTCTTTCCTGGACATAATCTTCGTATCCCCATTTCCCCCCACCAACATGTACCATTCCCTGACCCTCCCTTTCTTCAAATTCTTCCTCAAGAACTTCCTCAATTCCCATAACTTCCTCAAATACAGCATCCTTCCTACGGCTTTGAAGTTCAAGGGATGAAAAGAAAAAACCTGCATTTAGGAAATTTAAGAGGTCCCCACTTGAAGAAGTAGTGGCTGAAGGCATGGAACGTATGGGCTCTGATTTAGGCATGCCCAATGGAGGTAGTACTGGTATCGGAGCTTCATTTTCCTTGACTGGAGTCTGCTGTTTACATGGGCCAGCATTTCTATGGGAGATGTAGTTCTCTAAGCCAACAATTGTTGTATGACAGTTGATGCACATGTGAAGGTCATCATCATCATGATACATAACCTTAAAGAAAAATCATAATTTTAAGAAAATAAGAATGAATATTTGGGAAGTTTGATTAGAGTGAATTATAAAATGTTTGAGTGGGCACTAATGTCATATGATGAAACCGTAACCATCAACCTTGATTTTGTTAGAGAAATTCTCAAATTATATCCAATGCCATATTGAAATTTGTAATGGGTTTGAAGTGTTCGATTTGTTCATTGATTAATCCTGCAAGTAAACTGTAATGTACTGCCAGTACTAATGATTTTCTATTCGGAGGTAGATTTTTGATGTGCACCAAAAAATTACAGCAGAGGGTTAGAGTCTATGGAACTTGCCCCTGCTATATTTAAAAGTATCACCCACCACCACAACAATTCACTACAATATTTTGCTTAGACAGAAATGAAAAATTGATATAATACATAAGTAAGCAGCCAAGTTAGTTCAAAATTAAACAATTTCAAAATCTCTACTTATTGAATTGTTAACATGGAATAATATCTTTGATTGTACAACCCATGCAAATCACACCCACATTAATTGATGTCTTATACATTTCATTATCATTTCGACATAATGCTTTACATTCTAAATACCAATGATTCTTCCATAAGAGCTGTTACTATGGCCTATCAAATCACTGCGCTATTATACTGTAGATGAATTTGACGAAAATATTGTCCAAATGAGACCTTCCCATCTTTATTATGACATTAAAATTTCCAATAAGAACACAGCACATCCCTCTATTCTAATTCCACAAGAAGATTGGACTGATGTCTTATTGTAAAAGCTTTTGAAGGTTTCAAATCCTTTATTCTACAATAATATTCCTAGTCAACCAATCTATCATCCGAATTATTCTATTGTATCATTTACCCATTGTCAGATGAAGAATTGAGGCAAATAAAAATTTGAAAAAAATGTTTAACAGATGAAACAAATGAAATGTTTCAAGAATGAAACAAGAGTTCCTCTTATGTAATGAGTAGAAAATTTATGATTTTCTCACACAAAAAATTTAAAAAATTCAAATAGTTAATTAATGTCTCAAAAATTTTTCAATGATTCCCAACTTAATTTAGCCTCAAATAAAACTAAAGGGACTATGGATATTTTTAATACAGAGCTGGGAGAATAAAGGGAACACAATATTCCAATTTGCTAGTAATACAAGCAATGAAAAATTCCTGAATTTTGGAAACTGACATTAAATGCATAACCAATATTGCCATAACAAATACCAATTAACCAATACCAAAAGTCCAATCCAGGTTCTCTTTTATACAAGTGCAAGGACCATTTAATTTCACCTCTCCTACATTTGATTAATTGATCATTAAAATATGGGTCTTTGTCCAGATAACTCGAAGATAAATCACAGGAGATTCCAATTTATAAACTTCAAGGTGATAAGTATTATTTAATAATAACAGGTCAAAATTTTTACTCCCACTTTTTTCAAAACTATTCAGACAAATATATTTGAATATGCTAATAGCTTATTTAGTAAACAATTAATGACATTGTAACTCTCAATTGGGTAACAGGAAAAATAACTAAGCTGTATTAACCCTTTTTCATGCCACTAACTTCATTAAAACTCTATAGATAAAAAAGGGTCAAAATTAGAACTGCTTTATAAATTTTTCAAGGCATTGGACATTGTTGATCATCAACTGCTGTTTATGAAATATCATGCAAAGGCATCAGGGGAGTGGCCTTGAACTGGATAAAATCTTATCTTTGTAAAGCAACATCAGAAGGTTTGCATTACTCAGAATAGACAAAAAATTGCTAATCATTTCTAGAGTGCTTCAAGGGTCTGTAATTAGTCCAAATCAATTCATTACTTTTATAAATGATTTCTTCACAAGTAGAAGCTGGAATGTATAATATGTTACCTTTGCAGATGATACAAACTTTTATTATCATCACATTATATAAAAGCCATATGTTACTTACAAATATTTCTGAATGAAGCCATACTAATTGATTGAAATTATATTACAACAAAACAGATACAGCGTTAATCAAACAAGTCCATTTTCAAGACTGCCTAATTACACTTGAGGTGGTCAACCAAACCGTCAATCAGCCACAAAAATTTTTGGAGTTGATCTACATCATAGTGGAAAGTGAGATATTCATTTCTGGAAGTTAATTTAAAAATTGCATTCCTTTATATTTTAATTGTATTAGCTTTCTTGAGCCATCAGAATTTTTCATTATTGTGTGTTCCCTATAGTAGAGTTCCCTCCCAATGGTCTACAACCTAGATGTGGTGGAAGGGCTTGCATATCGTGATGACCCCTAGAGCTGTACCGGCGGGAGCAATGACATTTGCTCACGGCAGGGAAATCCATGTTATTATATAAAAGGGTAGGAGTCAGACGATGGGCAATCCACCCAAAGTATGTTCCTCAGTGAGGCAGCTACAAAGTAGCCTGACTCTAGTGGGATAGTTATTGAGTGATAATTTCAAATTAAAAACTATATTGAAGAAGGCACAAGGAAACCAACTCAATTATTTATCCCAAGACTATTATAATAGAGATTATAATGAAAATGAGTACTGGTAACTATGGGACTTGGCCCCATTTACAATGTGTCATGCCTGGCAGCCAACCTGAAGCTGAACCAACGAACTTCTTCATTGTACAAGTCTACATGCTGCCAAGCAATTATAGATATGGTAAACGATCAGTTAAGATGTAAGCACAGTTCCTGGAGGGTAACATGATAGCAATTGGGAACTGGAACATGATGATAGGCGAAGGAAGAGATGGCAGTGAGGTAGGGGACTATGGGTGGGAACAAGGAATGACCGCGGCAAAAAGTATTGGAGTTCTGCAGGAGACAGTAGTAGATCATCACCAAAACTTGGGTTAGACACCATAAAAAGCATAGGCACCCATGAAAAATGCTAGGGAACTCAGGATTGTATCAGATAGACTATATTCTGGTTAGGTGCAGATTTAGGAACAGTGAGATGAATATTCACAGTTTGCCAAGAGTTGACTCATATCACACATTAGTAATTATGAAATCTAGCATCCAATCCAAAAAGATATAACAAGCAAGACAGATAAGAAATGGAACATAGAGGCAACAAATGGACTGATAAGAAAGGAGCACCAGCAGGCTGCAGAGATAATTGTGAGTGAAGAAAGGGAGTCGGGCACTATATAGGAAAAATGGGTCTACAACAAAAAGAGGATATCTAAAACCAAAAAAGAAACTACACAAATAGTTAATAGGAAAAGGAAACCATGGATTACAGATGAGAGGATTAGAAAGATAGATAAGAGGAAATGATAGAATATAAATACAGAGTTAGGTAAAAGGAAGCATAAAGAGTTCAATCATTAATTCAGTCATGAAACAAAAAGGACGAAAAAAGTGGTGGAAGATGCAGTATTAGGATATGGAAACTTTACAAAGAAAGAGTGAAATCGGTGCACTCTACAGGAAGGTGAAAGCACTCTTGGGAAGTAAAAAGGGAAAATCTGTGCAAACAATTAGGAAAGATTTAAGAGAAATGGAAGGAATTTATATAGGAACTATGCATGTACGGTAAAGACAGGCCAGCAAGTTTAGACAAAGAATGAAAACATAACATAGATGAGGATATCTTAGGTCTATGCTTATTTGATGATGAGATAGAAAGCTTTTGATAGGGTGAATTTGGTAGATTTAGAAATTTGTAGCAGAACATAGGAGTAGATCGGTGGGATGGGAAACTTATTCACAACCTGTACATGTCACAGACTGCTCAGGTGCGAGTAGCAGATGGAGAGTCCATACTGGCAGCGCTAGGGAAGGGGTACAACAGGTGGGCCCAGTATCACCTGTTTTCTTCAACATATATATATATATATATATATATATATATATATATATATATATATATATATATATATGAGTATTTATTCGCCGTTTGGCGGGATTTCGTGTTTGAATGTGTATTTGGCCAATGTGGCTCATCTCTTTCTTCTGGCTATGCGTGCCACGAAACGCACTGTTCTTTTCCTGTACGATGTTGCATGAATTCTAACCACTGTCCTTTCCTCTTGTGTATTGTCTATTTCTCCTTTGGTGGGTGAAACAGCCCCCTAACGCCATCTCTTGGCTAAAGAATCGGGGCGCTTGGCGACATATAAGACCCACGGATCTCAGGGTAAATTACATATCCTCGATAGCTCAAGTGGTTAAGAGCATCCGCCCGGCAAGTGGAAAGATCCGGTGTTCGAGTCCCGGTTGAGGAAATATTTTTACTCTTGTGATCCGTTCGATTCCGCCTTCCCCACCTCTATTGTGTTCGTCCTTTATACGTGTTCCTATCCCTTTTCCTTATATATGTTTCTGTATATATGAGTATTTATTCGCCGTTTGGCGGGATTTCGTGTTTGAATGTATATATATATATATATATATATATATATATATATATATATATATATATATAGATGAAATTGTAAAGGAGGCATGGGAAGTAATTGAGGTAAGAATAAAATTGGTGGGGAAATATATAAAATTAGTTAGGTTTTCTGATGACAAAGCTTTAGTTTGCCAGTCAGTCATGGATTTGTAAACATTAATGAGTACATTGGAAGGTCAGCAGGATAGGTATGGGATGAGAATACATGTAAACAAAAGAAAGGAGAAAGAGGGAGGCTAAGCTTAACTTTAAAATAGGAGTTCATAAACTAGAGCAGGAAGAACAGTTTATCTATCTGGGAAGTGTTCTGGACGAAAATGATCAAAGTAGCAGGGGCATAAGGAAAAGAATTTCACTATGCAAAGAAGCCTTTACAAGGAGGGAATCGATGACAGGAACATTGAACAAGGATGCTAAGAAAGGGCTCATTAAAACTTTTATATGGTTTTGTACAGTGCGGAAAAAAGATCATCAAAGCGAGATGATATGTGTAGATGGGCTTTCAAATTCAGGTGGGGAAAAGAACTGAAAAGATGAAATGGACTGAAAGAAAAACAATCGAGGAAGTTAAGTGATGGTCGGAGAGGAGAGGGGTATGTTAAGAGAAATCCTAATGAAGTAGGAAGGATGGATTTACAACTTTTTGATTGGAAATGGCATATTGAAGAGGGTAGAATGTTGGGCAAACGAGTAGATGTAAGAATAGGATAGGCATGCTGGATGGAATGAAGGGAGGAAAGAAGCATATGGAATTGAAGAGGGACTTACAGTAGGGTTCGATGTTAGGTGTATTTTTTGTTGATAGAGGCAAGTATAGCTAATGTTGCACTATTGTTTTGGCTGTGTCCATCCAAAACCTACCAAAACTGGAAGAATACTAATTAATACCATGTAAATAATACCACAGTTACTTTTACAGTAAAGAACTTCTAGCTAGTTCACTTTGATTGCTGAGCAAGGTGCTCCTTCTCCAAAAATGTATTGTCAGAATAGCTACAAATTTGACATGCCGGACTTCCTGTAGACCTCAATTCACATAACAAAATCATCACTATATTCAGTGCATGTATCTTTTAATTAATTCTCTTCATAAAGCAGCATATAAACTTAGCACAAACTAATGCTCGTATTTATAATCATCTCAACGGGAGACAAACGACTAACACCTAATCCATTACCGCAGAACTCTTAATTTAAATAGTACATTGACCTGGGGTACTTTGTTGTAAAACCGGTCATCGAATGAAGTAAACAAACCCCGTGCTCAATATGTAATAACATACATTGAATTTCTTATATAAACCTTATTATAGGGTTAAAGAATACCCTGACATATCAATTGTTCCTAGACTGAAGGCTTTTTCTCATGTACAAATAAGCAGTGCGTCTCATTGAAATGCCCTTATACCATGTATTTTTATATTTTGGGTTTTGAGCAAATAAACATAATTATAATAGCTAGATGCTATTAATTCGAAGTACATCATCACACTCCCCACGAAAATTGCTTGGATTTTTTCTCAAACGAGAAAGTGCCCTTCGTCCGTAGTAACTATATATTTAAAGGATCTCGAGTGTAAGTGCATTGTTTATATTCGTTATGCAGGAAATATACTTCAACATAAAACGTATATACACAATATACTTGAACAAGATCATTAAGGAACCATTAACTACCCTAATGTGATAAACGTATCCCCTAATTTTAGCTAGCAGGCGATCATTTCCTTATCAAGTGACAAGTAGCGTACAAGCAGAAGCATTCTGATAACATTCTCCACATATCAAAGAGAAGCAGCGCGACAACTGGTTTAAATCACAGATATATTAAAATGGTACTTACTTTTCATTCATGGAAGAAATAAATGATAATAATGGGAAAACCTGCGGGAATATTTCCTCAGACTATTTCACACACTTCAAGATCTCATGAAGAACACACGCAAATTCAAACCGAATCGATTAATGCTAGTATCGTTCGACTGTCAAACAAAACGAAGAGTGAAATACCCAAAACTACAACTTTCTATATGTCAAGAAAAAAGAATATATCACCTAAATCTTTAGAAAAAACGATGATACTTCGAATAGAGCCAAAGGTCCTAAAAAATCAAAAATTACACTAATTACACCTCTCTAAAGCATTCGATAAGTCCGTCTTTTATTGGGTATTTTGCGGCATTTTCAAATTTAGTCATTCGACAGCAGGGAAATTTTAAACCACCTGGTACCGGTTTTTCAGCACACCACATGAATGTCATTCAAAAAATTTAATAATACGACGCACATTTTTTCAGGAAAAACTTACATCCTATAAATGAACAGCCAAAATTTCAAGGAATCATGTGA
The DNA here is from genome assembly GCF_022747635.1 of Hetaerina americana. Classification (NCBI taxonomy): domain Eukaryota; kingdom Metazoa; phylum Arthropoda; class Insecta; order Odonata; family Calopterygidae; genus Hetaerina; species Hetaerina americana. Next base: position 72,756,187 of record NW_027286069.1, on the reverse strand, counting down.
AGGCTGGAAGTTATGGAAAGGCATGCATTTGGAAGTTTTCTGCGAAAGATAATAAGCTGAGGTAAATTGTTAAGGGAAAGGGGACTCTAGCATAAAATTCTGGATAAATAATACCGAGATAACCAAAAGAAAATGTGAGAAACTTCGATGTGCCAATTAGGAAATTAAGCATATTTACAGGTAGTAATTCTTGGGTACTTGAATGTTTGGTGTCTGCATACGATATAATTATTAATGTATTTCAATAGGTTTTTATTTTCTCATGGCATCTAAAACTCTCGATATCCAAGCCAAAAAATCCAAAATATTAATTTTCATGAATCACTATTGGGGTTTCTCTGCTATTATATTCTAACAACTCCATATGATGCATTTGAGCCCCAAAATGTAAGAAGATCCAATTTAAGTTTGAAATAAACTTATTTAAAAATATAAATAGATAATTTTATACTAAAATTAAGTAGTAGTAACTCATTTGTATTATCAAAAACAGTGACAATTAGAGCTTAATTTAATTCTAACTTATTTAAATCATCATGATCAAGCTAATTGATCAAGTTTGTCTTTAAATTAAGGACAGTTTAATTTTGGGAATGCATGAAAACTGAGAAATAACAGTTTGAAATAGGGAGCAGTGAATAAACTAGAATAAAGAGTAAGGCAGGGTTATTCATTGCAATCCTTGACACTTAATGTATACATTGAAAACGCAACAAATAAGAATCAAGGAAAAGTTAAAAGGTAGAATACAAAAAGTTAGAGCAAGAATAAGCCTACCATGACTTGAAAATGGTGTAGCTTTACTCTTAGAGAAGACATTGTGGGTATTTGTCTTTATGGAGAAGGGGAAGAAAAAGTAAACTTCATCATACATGTATACAAGATTAAAACTATGAGAATGGCTAACAGCCTAAGTAAGCAAGCTTTAAAGTAGGCTAGGGAAAGTCACACTGGCACAACAGAATTTTGGGGAGTGGTGAAGAATAATTAATTTCTTACAGAGAGTATTTTCATGTTTACTAAAATGTATGCATGGAGACTAACTTTCTGCCACTGTAAGAGATAGAAGCAGCAGGGGCAAAAAGACTGGGAAGGAATAGAAATGTAGTGCAACAGAATGTTGCCCTATTGATGTAAATAAAATGGATAAACAAATTAAGTATATCATGAAATGAGTAAATAGCATATTGAGGACATTTAGTGGAAGAGAGAAATTAACTGGACAAGGACAAGGTTAACTTAGGATGATAATTGAAAGAAACACCAGGGAAGAATTATATGTTTCCAATTTTTATTTCGTGGACAATATAACATATATAAATGAACTATATAGTTCACATATCACATGAATCTCCATTTAACGAGCAATATAAAATCAGTTTTTTAGATAGTGAGGTTTACTAATACCCAGGAACAAAAATTACATGTGTGCCCTCAAGATTCTTCCACCCCTAACACTTTAACACCCCACAGCCTATTATCCCAATTCAACATTTTTGCAATTCCCTTTGGACTTAGCATTAAAGGGAAATTATGCCCATCCATTCTGAAATCCCTCATTATGCCTGAAGCTAACTCCAAGTTGCATACCAACCTGCTCTCTTTATTGGACAGAAGTGTACACCAACCCAGTAAATTATAGATTCTCCATTTTTCCAATTTAACACATGTACCACAATCATACATTTTACAACATACATAAAATACATACAGCCATTCTATTCTAAATGCATATCCATCGGAAATGAACTTCCAAGAGCTAATCCGGAATACTCTAAAATACTTGTTCTAATGAATAACTGATTGAAATAATAACTGACTGTAATACATCAAAACCCGGTCGTAAAATAAAAAATTTTATCAAGTGGAAAAGTGCTTTAATCAGTTATTCATTATGTTCGACTTCCACCACATCACGCCTGAAGCTACTCAATTTGTACTTGTTCTAATCATTTAAAATAACACTCCTGTTGCAGTAGTAAATGGTTTCTTTCCATTGTTAACATTAAACTTTTGGCCATCTTCTTTGAGAGAAATAACTTAGAAGGAACTTAACTTGCAGA